>NW_028281209.1:110000-182500 GCF_059751285.1 Brachycentrus maculatus
TATATATATATATATATATATATATATATATATATATATATATATATATATATATATATATATATATATATTACAATATTTTGAAGGTAGAAACTTGTGTAATTATATATTTAAAAAAATATTAACTGAAATAAAAATAAATATTTTTACATTTTTCCACATCGCTCACTCCTTTCAAGAACGTCATAAATCAAAATACTTGATTTTTCAGGAGAACGTTTTTAATGTTTAAGAATATAATACAAAGTATTAAAAATAAGTATCAAGCCACTTATTGAACTTTTTACTGCGCAGCACATCTTTTTAGGTAAAACCTGAAGGTTTTTTCTCCATTTGAAAAATAGTTAGTATATTAAAAAAAAATAATTAAACAAACCTTTTCTTCAAAATGCAAAAAACAACACTTTCTGCCCTGTAGCGGGTAAATATTAAGTTAAAAATATGCCTCTTTTGCTGGGATATAGTACATTTTCTGGGCATTCTGAAAACATGCACAACTGAAAATTGTCGATTTTTGATTTATGACGTTCTTGAAAGGAGTGAGCGACATGTGTTTATTTAATAAACATCGTTCTGTCTGCAAAAACTTGTAATATTTTGGTGACGCGATATTTCTCTTGATTTTTGTACACGTTATAACGACGCGGTTTCCCTCATAGACCCCAACTGACGCGCAGCTTATGACACCATTTATGATGGTAGATAAACAAATATTACACTGATAAATATCCTCATACATCATTTGGCCTCGCATCAGTAACTAATGTTGAAGTGAGCGTCAGTTGGGAGAAAAAGAGGCAAAGGCTGGAGTACTTACGGTGGCATTCATTTGTACTATTTTTTTTTCTTCTCAAATTCGTAGGACTCTTTACCCTCTATCTAACAAGCGGGTCCTATGGGCCCGTTTCGAAATGTCAATGTTGGGTTTATTGTAACTATAAGTGTTCGGTTGAAACTCTAAATATGATATGTAAACTATATGCAGGAAACAAAAATATATGGAGATGTCTACACGATAGAGAGATAGATATAAGTTAAGACAGCAGTACGGCTGTCCAAATTCAAAACACAGTAAATGACATTTTTTTTGTAGTACGTTTTTTTTGCATTTTGGACTCAGTAGATTCTACTTAGTCCAAAAATGCAAAAAAACGTACTACAAAAAAAATGTGTCCCTTACTGTGTTTTAAGTTTGGACAGCCGAGTAGGCACATTGGTTGTTTGAGCGCTAAGTGCAGTGCAGTCAAGGGATAACTAGAGAAGAGTCATTGCGGAATGTGTAAGTCCAAAAGAATTTTCTGAGGTAGGTATCTCTATATGAGAGAGTATGGGTATTATCGTTGGTTCTACCTACATGAGTTTCTACAGGGTATGCTTAGATATAATAGTTTAGAGACAAGAACAAATGTGTATTTGATTACGCAATTTATAGATTGATACGCGGTGAGATCGATAATCCTGAAATTATGCGGAGCATTGGTTTGTATGTTCTCGATAGTTACCTAAGACAGCGTCGGCATAGATTGTTTCACATTCCTATAAACGGGATCAACCTGCCGGTAGTTATGCCTGTAGGAAGAGCTTCTGCTATACTGAAGAATATTACGCCGGATATTGATCTGTTCTATGTGTTTGAGAGAGTATTCCGAAGCGGGATTCCTCTACTACTTTGACAAGAGTCTTTGTACATTTTGACTTGTTACTTATTTTAATAAAATTTACTTTATAATTTATATAAATAATATGTAAGTTAATTAATAAATGTAAGTTTGTCATGTATTGTATATATTAATTATTGAAAAAATTAAATTGAATTGAATTGCTTCGATAAGAGTCATATCCTTCAGTAATAAGGAATAAAAGGGAGAAGAACAACAACGTACACTAGGATTACGAGTAAAGAAATTACTAAACTTTGCATAAGGGTCCATTAGACCCATAACGGTAGTTAACTATAGTTTTTCTTGGCGGTAGATCGAGGGTTAACAACGTAAAAGATGTCAATATTTGTATTCTAGTAACAAAGGATTGTGAGCCGATGTTTTGACTGATGTTTTATCCTAATAAAACTCCAAACATCTTATTTGTGAATAATACTCCAGAAATAAATCATTGGTATTGCTGGATGAATACAAATAAACCGAGTTTTTATTATACTGTGTTTATTTACATGATCGTATCGCGTTCGCTGTGTATACGGATAATATAAATTAAGATTATTTTAGATAAAACTACGAGTCAAAATCTGACAAAAATTAAAGACGTTTTGTTATCGTAGATATTTTAAAAACCTTGTTCTGAAAAATGTCTTATCGTATTTCAACGAAGACAAAGAAGTTTTTTTTAAAATGATATAAAACTTTTTTTTTACTAAAAGGTTTATAATTTTAGTATATAAACACTCACCGAGATATTTAAGTCTACCGGTTTCGAGACGTACCCGTCTCTTTGTCAGGACAATCACTACCACGGCATGCAAACAATACTACCCTTCACTACCATAGCACTATTTACACACTTAAAACTACACAAAATGTTTAACACGTGCGATTTTTGGTCGACCCGAAGACCAACATGCGTATACTATAAGTTTTACTTATAGTCCATTATTTGATTCAAATTCGGTTAAGCTGGTTCAATAATATATTAAACCCTAGTGTATGTATAACCTCGGCTCTTAACGCATGTTTGTGCTGAAACCTTAAGTGCATGTTGGTCTTCGGGTCGACCAAAAATCGCGTGTGTTAAACATTTTGTGTAGTTTTAAGTGTGTAAATAGTGCTATGGTAGTGAAAGGTAGTATTGTTTGCATGCTGTAGTAGTGATTGTCCTGACGAAGAGACGGGTACGTCTCGAAACCGGTAGACATAAAAATCTCGGTGAGTGGTTATAAAGTAATATTATTAACCTTTTTGTAAATAAAAATAACTAAAATGACTATCCACAAAGTAAATGCTTTAAATATTAATAATATTGAGAATATAATAATATAATATGTATATACTAAAAACACATAGTTTCGTATTTACAGTCTACATATTTTTCGAGTTTATAGTTTTTTATTTATTTATTTTTATTTATAACCTTGAGGTGGAGTATGAAGGCAGATATGGAATGTACGTAATGTAATAATGAAAAAAATACCACTTTTAAATAGTGTTATTTTCCACGTTTAACTTTAATTCAAAACGTTTAAATATTACCACAAATGAATTGCCGAATCAATAAATTAAATTTTTCATTTAATTTATTATTTTGATAATTTATGTGATACTTTTAAGTTTTTTTAAAGTAATTTAAGAGAAATGAAGCAATAACCTTTCGTCTGAAAATTAATACAGCGAGAATTGCTCAAGGGAACTATATTATTTTAATTTCGCTAAAAAAATAATTAATTGATATCGTAAACTGTACACTAACCTTCCTTAGTTAGCGCTTAAGCTCTAGAATATAAAATAAGTTCATTAAACGTAGCGGATAAAAGGTAAATTGATGTGCTTTCATATTAAAATCATCTGGATATAAAAAGAAAAATACTTTGTAAGCTAAACAGTTTACAAAATATTATTTTATGACATCTCAGCAAAGATAAGGAATAATATGGTAGTCTGGGCATTCACGGGGCTTGCGACCGTCATAGGCTGGTTTAAGTTATCACTTTACACACGTGTAACATTCACCATTTTTTTTATTATTTATTTTTATTTATTTAAACCTCATGTATAAAAAATAAATAAGTGTATTGGCGGGGTTTATTGCTAAAAAGCAATATCCTCCAACTAACCGAAAACAGACTAGTGATATTGATCAGTGACGTTAACACATGAAGGAAAGGTGATCACACCTGCGCTTCAGGGACCAGCCCAGGGAATTATTTATGAAAAAATCAGAGTGTAAAATCACTAATATTTATTTCAACCCCCTTCTGATCGAACCTGGGACCTCCAGCACAGAAGCTAAACAAGCTAACCATTACACCACGCAATTTCAGATAATTTATTTGTAACCCTTTTTGCCTCTAACTGAAAACGCAAACGGAAATGCGTACCACCAGTGTTTGCATGTATTTATATTCAAAAAAATATTGATAGAAAACGGAAATGATTTGTTTTAACGTTCCTATAAAAACGCTTTCCCACCGTATGAAATATCTAAAGTAGAGGTTCTCAAACATTTTCAACGACGGACCCTTTTGAAATGTCAAATATTTTACGGATCCCTTAAATAAAAACAAAATCCGATTCGATGTTCATAATTCAATTGTAATATATGAAAATAATACAAAAATACGAACACTATACCCTATACACTAAACACTTTACTGACTTCTACAATAGTAAATACACAATACACGCAATACACAAAATAATACTGTAAATTGAAAAAATAGTTTCCATTTTAATTATTTATCTTCAAAACATATTACAAACATAAGTCCCATATAATATTCCCGATAAAAAATTTCATTTTCTCATTTCGGGACATAAAATTAAGGTTAATAAGACTGAAACACAAATAACAAAGTTTAAAAAAAGATTAAAAATTAAACAAAACTAATACATACATGGTGAAATGTAAAACAATAAACTGGTATAATAAATAGGGTATGAAGCATGTCCCAAAGAAACAAATAAAAAAAAACATTAGTAGTGAATGGAGAAAATATAACTGAGAATACAAATGAGAATATAAAAAAAACATAAGGTAAGAAGCCTATTAAAAAGACATAAATGAGAAAATATAACTGAGAATACAAAAAAATACAAATGAGATAATATAAAAAACGTAAGGTAAGAAATAATATGTTATAATATGTATTCAACCCTAATGTATGGAACTGAAGCATGGATCTGGAAAAAATAAGGATGATAGTAGGTTGAATGCAAAACTCGACAAACGAACTCATTCAGTGTTAAAATAAAACTTTCGCTATTGCCAAAGAAAACAATCCCTCGCAGAGACCTCGCGAAGCCCCCGGGCTCGGCGAAGCACACTTTGAGCACCTCTGGTGTAAGGTATACTCTATATGTAAATATTTATAAGCCATGGTTAACAGTTGACTTAACACTTGCGAAGCTACTGACCTTTACTTAACGGAATATAGGTGTGTGAGCGTTATCCATGACATTTATTTACATGGTGTAAAAATACGATAAAATATGAAATGTAACAAAAACGCATTGGCTTTCTGCCAAATGTAACTTAGAAACAAACATTGACGTACGCATCTGATTAACGTGCATATTCGCAAAAATAATTCATTCCATCTCGGGGACTACCGGAGGCGTCACATGTCGCTCACTCGACTTTTTCGCTTTTCAAGAACGTCATAAATCAAAAAAACTAGATTTTTCAGGAGAACGTTTTTAATGTTTAAAAATATAACACAATATATTAAAAATAAATATCAAGTCACTCATTGAACTTTTTACTGTGCAACAGATCTTTTTAGATAAAACCTGAGGGTTTTTTCTCCATTTGAAAAATATTTAGGATATTTAAAAAAATGATTAAACAATGCCTTTTCATCAAAATTCTATAACAACATTTTCTGTCCTATAGCGGGTACATATTAGGTTAAAAATATGCCTCTTTTGCTGGGATATATGTAGTACATTTTCTGGGCATTCCGAAAACATGCACAACCGAAAATTGGTGATTTTCGATTTATGACGTTCTTGAAAGGAGTGAGCGATGTCTGTTCACGTCTGATTTTTTAAAGAATGTATATTGGATATTTCTTATTTTTTAGAATATATAATATGTAAATACATTATAAAAAAAATATGTTTTTAGAAAAAATAATTTTCTTTATTTTTTCGAATCCTTACCTTTCAATAACTTTTTTTCTTTCGAAACCATATATGTAATTATTTCGAAGAAAAATTTCGTTTTTTAATGCGAAAATTAGTATTCAAAGAAAAAAAATCAATTATTTAAAATGTTACCAGGATTTACAGAAAATCAAGTTGGACCTAACTAATACTGGGCCTTAGTGTATAACTTAATAAAAAATTAAATGCAATTTTAGCTATGCAGTAAGAGATTATCGGAAACTGATTGTATTAGCGTTATTATCAATGATAAAAAAAATCACAAGAGAAAATAGTGAGATTAGAAATTAGACGATGATAACACCAAACTTCAATAATCAAAAAAAAAATAAAAGAAAAAAAAGTGTTACAAATAATACACATTTTTTTATTATAAAAATAAGATGGATTTTTTTTTTAAATCTTTAAATGCATGCAAAAGAGTGTGAGCGATTTCTAGGGTGCATTGATAGAACATACATATACATATATAACAAATGAGTTAAAATGGTGACGAAAGAACGGATTTGGGATGTGCAAGGTGCTTTTATGAGTGGAAGAGGTTGCACAGATCAAATTTTTGCACTACGAATGCTGACGGAAAAGTTTTTGGCTAAAAATCAGAAACTCTTCTGTGCTTTCGTGGATTTGCAGAAAGCGTATGATAAGGTTGATAGGATAAAATTATGGAGCGTGCTGGAAAATATGGAGTAGACAATAAACTTATACAAGCAGTTGCTTCCCTCTACGAGGGCAGCACAGCTAGTATAAGAGTGAATGGGGACATTACATCATGGTTTGCAATATCCAAAGGCGTAAAGCAGGGATGTGTAATGTCACCATGGTTGTTTAATCTCTATATGGACCATTGTATGAAAGAGATTGAAAGTATGGGAGTCGGAGCGAAAATGATGAATATAACTGTTAGTTGCTTGCTGTATGCGGATGACGCCGTACTGCTAGCGAGCAGCGCGGAGGACTTGCAACTAATAGTGTCAAGAATGTATGATGTATGTATGGAAAATGATCTGGCAATGAATGAAGGTAAGTCAAAGGTCATGGTGTTTGAAAGAGAGAAAGATTTGACAGAATGCAAGATTATCGTGCACAATGAATCCCTAGAACAGGTGCAAGAATTTTTATATCTAGGAAGCATGTTCACAAGGGATGGAAAAGTGGATAAGGATATTGAGAGAAGAGTGAATGCAGGGAATAGAATAAATGGTGCTTTTAACAGAGTGATTGGGAATAAGAATATATCCATGGAAGCCAAGCTAGCGGTTCACAACGGCGTGCTAGTACCGACACTAATGTATGGAAGCGAAACATGGAACTGGCAAAGGAAGGATGAAAGCAGAGTGAATGCTGTTGAAATGCGCTCCCTCAGACGAATGTGTGGAAAATCATTGTATGACAGAATTAAAAACGACGATATAAGAAAGGAATGTAAGGCTGAACGAGGAATAATTGAAAAGATTAGAAAGAGCTCTTTGCGGTGGTATGGACATGTGGAGAGAATGGATAGCGAGAGAATGACTAAGAAAATATATGTGGCGAATGTGAGAGGAAAAACAGAACGTGGACGACCGAAAAAGACTTGGCACGATCAGATCAATCAGAACCTAAAATCTGGCGGTGTCAAAAGTCTGCGTAATCGGAGGGCATGTATGACTAGATGTATGGATGTGAAGGAGGCTAGGAGTGTATGTCAGTACAGAAGAGTGTGGCGTTCCATCCTCTCTGCCTACCCCTGCGGGGAAACGGCGTGATGGTAGTAGTAGTAGTAGTAGTAGTAGTAGTAGTAGTAAATAATTTAATTGTTTCTTGGAACGGGCAAGCCTATTACAGGACCATTAATTTATATATGAAAATTGTTACAGAGCATAAAAAATATAAACCAACGAATTGTTTAGTAAAAAATGTTTATTTTAACTCTTTCCCTGGCAAAGACCATTCAACATGTAAATTTATTTTAGTTTGTTTATTTCTCATTAATTGAAGAGAAAATAACATTACTATCTTTACATTCAAGTTCTGTGAAATAAAATACGTTGAATTTCTTTACCACAGTCTAATATTTTGTCAGGGGTTTTCAATTAAACTAATAAGGGATATTGCAAGATGATTCTTGACTAACTAACTACCAAGCGGTTAGGCATAGTATAAAATACAATACCAATCTGTCTTTGATAACAATCTCCGGCACTTTCAAATTCATGTATCTCCTCATACGTTCTTGGAATTCCTACACATATCATACGCTTTATGTGTGAGTCGCTGGAGCTATCTTTGGTTGGTTTGAGAAAGCTTTCATTTAGCCGACCATTTTATTTTGATGCACGCATAATTCTACCCAGATTATTAAACAATCTGGGAAACGCTTGAAAGATGATTTAAAATTATGATGGAGCTTTTTACTTTTTTTTATTTGACCCCCCTTTGAATCGAACCCGGGACCTCCTTTTTTTCACTCTAATATTTATTCCATATAACCCTGAACTGGTACCCGAAGCGGAGAGCTGATCACCTTTTCTTCATGTGTTAACAATCAACATAACACTGCGTTTGTATGATGCAGTGTCCTATGCACCATTGGGTTGCGGATAAGGGTTGGAATGAAAAAGAAATAATGGAAATATTATTTTAATCGGCTAATTTTATTCACACTATCTTTTGTTGTGTCCAAATCCTTGTTCACAAATCTGGGATTTTCTCTTCTTTGGAATTATTTTTCATGCAAAAATTACTAAGTTGAGAAATCCAGATTTGTGAACAAGGATTTGGACATACTCAAAAATGATGTGATCATAAAAAAATTGTAATAAATACTCGTACCTTATTTGAGATTATTTTTTAAATTTCAATATCCAAAACTCCATTACTTTGCCTTTTTACTCAAACCGGATTTTTTAAACTTTTTTTAATAAGCTGCAAGTCCACTTATTTCGTTCCACACCATATCCAGTAAAAGTTCGGTATAATGGGTTCGATACAATTGAAGGAACTTCGTATTTAACTTACAAAAAATCTGGTAAAATTTAATAAAAAAATAAAAACCCATTTTTAATATTATACATGCTTAAATAAAGTGTCGCCACATCGCTCACTCCTTTCAACAACGTCATATTTCAAAAATCGTCATTTTTCAGTTATGCATGTTTTTGGAATGCCCAGAAAATGTACTTTATCCCAGCAAAAGCGGCATATTTTTAATTACAGTGCAGCAAGTGTTGTTTTTGCATTTTAAAGAAAAGGTATTGTTTTATAATTTTTTTAAATATACCAAATATTTTTCAAATAGAGAAAAAACCTTCAGGTTTTACCTTAAAAGATCTGTTACACAGTAAAAAGTTCAATAAGAGGCTCGATATTTATTTTTAATACATTTCATTATATTCTTAAACTTTAAAAACGATCTCCTGAAAAATCAAGTTTTTTTTTATAAAAGACGTTGTTGAAAGGAGTGAGCGATATGTGACAAAATTTGATTATTTTTTCAAAGCAGGATTACCGAAAGCTAGCGCGTCTATATCAAACAGCAACGTTTCTTAACGATATGTGTCCGAAGACAGTAAATAAAATATAATTTATATGTAATTTGAAGCACTTTGTGATTTTCCTTTTTATAATTAAAATGTAACTTTGTTTTAAAATCACTATAAAGCAAAGTGATTTTAGTGACTTTAAAACATAGTTAAATTTTAATTATACAATAAGTAGAATTTTATTTGTATGTGTTTTCAATAATAAAATACAATTAAGTAAAGCTTGATATATAATAAAAGTTAAAATGGAGTTCCAAAAATTAAGCGCCAAATCCATAAATAAATAGAATTTCGTTTGTGTTTTTTATTGTTTATTTACATCAATATGCGGGGCTCATTTAAAAAAAAACGTTTTTTTGATTTATTTTTAAACAACGATCTTTCGGCTTCAACCCCTCCCCCTAAGTAGGTCGTTATATCGAGGTTTTACTGTATTTTACTTTGTTATCTCGCGCACGTATTATACGTATGTGGATTTACGTATGTGGATTATACGTATGTATGTGGATTTACTCCGTTATGCACGGCGTAGCAAGTCATATCCGAAATGAAACAATGGCAATTATATTTTCTTGGCCGCTAGGTAGGAACCCCTGTCAAAAGTTTTCTCCTTTGTTCAATATATGATAACCATAAACCCACGATAAATCTACACAATTTCTATGGACTTATCTTTCCTTATGTAATTCTTTGATTTAAGTGGCCATTTAACCAAATTTACATAACCATTTAAATGTAAGTAGGGAATTATTTTCGTATTACTTCTAAGAGATTTATTTTTAAAACGAGACATGAAAATGGCGGGAAAGTGAACAAGAAACTGCATTAAAATAAATGTATATATTTATTAAAAAATGAATGTAAATATTCCTTTGTTCAAAATCTTAAATCATCTAAATTTCACCGATTGCTTTGAATTTTAGCAACAAGGTTGCATCGAAACATATTCGTATTTTTATATATGTAAGTATATTTTGTATGTTTTTATACGTGCATGTTTTTTACCTGTGCCAGGTAAAAACATAATTCATTGATTTTTACCGTAATGGCAGCGCCGTCTGATAAAAACATGATACTTTATATTTATCATTGACATGACATGACAGCGTGCATGTTGGCACTTTCACTTTCACAGCATTTTCAATGTTTTTGACTATATTGTTTTTTCATTAATTTTTAAAAAATATTTTCATTGCAAAATTAACGTATGAATTGCGTGTGATTTATTTTTATATATTTTATATTTGACCCGACTGAGTCTCAGCAAATTGTGGCCGGATACAGTTAGTTCCAAATAAAAAGATTACATATTTGAAAAATAATAAATAAAAGGGGAAGATTAAAAAAAAAATGAGAAAATTACTCTTGGACTTTTGTTTCCCTTTCTACGTAAAATATGTTAAAACCAAAAATATTTGTAAATTGAAATCGGAAAAAAATCGTTACATTTCACTGACCCGAGGCATTCAATAATGCCTCAGGTTAGCTCCTAAATAAGTAAATACTTCAGCCGTGCCATAGAGAATTTTCACATCATCGATCCACTAGCGTCAGCCGTTCTTTCATTCAAATAACCATAAGTAATCATATTATTTTTTGACATCTCATCGAAGATGAAGAAGAATATGGAAGTATGGGCATTTACGGGGCTGACGACCGTCATCGGCTGGTTTAAGTGATCACTTTACACACGTGTAACATTCACCAATTCTACCCATTATTGACAACCACACTACTCAAATTCTTGGAAGTTCTATATATATATGAACCAATTTAGAAACCTTGTTCTTGAATCACTAGAACTTCACTAGAGACATCTATTGGTGAGATGTAAAGAAGCTCTTTTATTAAGCAGAAACTCTTATATTAGTATGTGAGGTCCGAATCCTGGATTATAATCACACACATGAGAAACGCTAGAAAATACCATTTTCATTTTTATTATTTAAGCTTATAATTTGACCAGATAATTTATTTACAACATTTTGAGTGTGTCCAAATACTTGTTCACAAAATCTGGATTATCTCCTATTACAATTTGAAAATAACTCCTGTAATTGGAGATAATCCAGATTTTGTGAACAAGTATTTGGACACACTCAAAATGTTATAAGCAATCATGTTGTTATGGCAACATTAATTTATGAATAATTCTCATTTGTAAATTCACATTTAAGGCTATTCAGTGCACTACAAAAAATCCTACCAAGGGTATTTTTTACGATACTTTATTTTAAATTTGGAATACAAACATAAAACATTTTGACGAAACCAAGTACTAACTTGTCTAGAAAAGTATTTCAGATTCAAATATCTAGGCGTTTAGTTTTCATTTTGTCCGCCTCCGTAGTGTGATGGTCAGCACGCTCGGCTACCGTTCTGGAGGTCCCGGGTTCGATTACCAAGGGGGGTAAAATAAATATAAGTGATTTTTTTACTGTAATATTTATTCAATATTACCATGGACTGGTACCTGAAGCGGAGGGCTGATCACCTTTCCTTCATGTGTAAACTATCAAGATAACACTGCGTTAATATGACACAGTGCCTTATACACCATTGGGGTGCGGATAAGGGTTTTATTATTTATTATTAGTTTTCATTGTATTTAACAAAAGAGATACAATATTTTTGTGGAATTTGATAATTGTATTTTTTCTTTGTAGTGGTATTTTTTGATAGATTGTTTCCACGATATAAACAAAAAAACTTTAGAAAGTGTGATTATGAGAGCAGTTTGAATAAAACGCGTTTAAGGCGGTATTTGTCTTCACCCCTACCGCTTAATTAAGGAACCACTTTGCTTTTATAATAAAAAGTTGTGTGAAAATGACGTTTCCTTAAAATTCAGGTCGCATTAAAAATTAAAACAAAAATGAAGTCATTAAAAATCAAAGAAAAAAATAGCTTTATTTAAATATTTTTCATTGAAATGAATCAAAATAATGTTTCGTATTTGATTATTAATTTTTATTAAAATTGGAAATGAAGAACACAAGGATTTGGATGAATTTAGAATTGGCTTTTTCTCCTCTGCACTTATCCGTACCAACTGGTGCATAAGGTACTGCATGAAATTAACTTAATGTCTCATCTTGGTCATTTCTTACATGAAGGCAAGATATCATTACCTACTGCGCTTCAGGTACCACTCCAGTGTAATAATTAAAAATTATTACAGTTTTCAAGATGATTTTTATTTCAAAAAATTCAACTTATTAACAAAAAATGTTTTCATTGAAAAAATATAATTCATAATATCACTTAAATTTATTTTGACCCGCTTTGGGAATCGAGTTCGACGCAGTAGCTTAACGTGTTAACCATTATACAACAATGATGGACATTATTAACACTCGATTTTTTATGGTTTACAGATGAAGCCTACTACGATAAATTAAAAATGGATTTTTAAACATGTTGAATTTTTTTTTATTGATATTTCGGCGTAAACGAAAGAAAACGAGACTGGGCATTTACAGGGCTTACTACCTCTCATTTGATGATTCAAGTAATAACTTTATACAAGAGAAACATTCACCGTTGTATCCATGATTGACATCCACATTACTCAAATTTAGGATGTTGTATTTATTTATACTTCAATTGAAAACATTTCTCGCGTTCTACTTTTTTGGCAACATTTATGGTTAAAAATAGAAGTTTTTATCAGCAGATATCATCATCAAACATAATATTTGTACTAGTATAAGTAGATGCCAATATTTCTATATTCTTTTATTGAGATATCAATGAAAAAATCTTCATTTAAATAATTCTCAAGTCGAGAAAAATCCAAAATTTGTTAACAAAAATATAAAGCGAATAAAAAAAATAAAAAAATAAATTGAATTTAATCACTGAAATATTGATGTTAATAAACGGGAACATACGTGTCGCAGCCTGAAATATTTTCAGAAATTGAAGTTAGAAGTTTTGTATCCAAATTTGTAACTCAATTTGAACTTTCAGCTGAAAGTTTTAGGCAGAGAAATCCGCCCAATTTACTTTCCCTCACGATGTATTTAGAAGATTTTGTTTGTTTAGGATACCAATTTGGAACCCTGAAAAGGCACCTGAAAACATCTGAACCTCTTATTTTTGTATCACGTTTCAAAATTTTGGAAATCCCGACGGATTTAAAGAGAAATCGTTTACGAAGTATTTTGTAATTAGACCCCGAAAAACAAATATATTTTTTTCGTATACATATGTTTAAAAGGCATTTATTTTAATAAATATGTGTCAGGCGCCGTGGTGTAGTTCAGTAGACGCTCAACTGTGAAACTGGCGTCGCGGGTTCGATTCCCGCCAATTTCGAAACAAATTCACGAAAGCTTTTTTGAATTGGTCTGTTTGTTTGTGATGTGTTTTTCACATTTACCTTCCCTATCTTTACTATCCGCCCTGCAGACAAACCTCTGAAAACGTAGAAGCTTTGCGAATTATTCCTTTAAAAAAAAGTTATCTGACCATTCAGTTCAATAGTATAAAATAATATTATAATACTTATCGATTTAGCATCCATTTGATGTATTCAAAAAGAAACACTTGTATAAGGCCACATTATGAGTTTATTAATGTCAACGTGACAAGTTTCTTGAAAATTCGTAGTTCTCAAAACTAGATGTGTTTATATTAATAAACAAAAAATTATGGTTTTAAACAAGTGTTTATTTTTTTATTTAAAATTATAATAGAACAACGTCTTCAATTTCATATTTTTATTCAATATATATAATAAATATATATTTTTCGACATTCTTAATGAACCGAATTCAGTATGCATATTATCCAATTGTGTGAACAGCTTCACTAAGAAGATGGACCATTTAGAAAAGCAAATAAAATTTAATTTATTTTCCGTTTGGGCAATGTTTAATACATGTAATAGAAACAACAAAAACCAAGTTTTTTTAAAAGTCGTAAAAATAAATACATCCTACAAGAACTATTTAAGCTTTTTATTCGGATATACTCGGAAGTAGGTAATTATTTCTTCTTTACCCTTTCCGACCTATTTAATTCTTACAGTACGTTGAAACTTCTTAATTCATCTATGTTATGGGTGGCAGATATCTCAAAACCGTGTCAAAATAATTAGAGTTTTTTTAATGCTTATGTCGCTCACTCCTTTCAAAAACGTCATAAATAAAAAATCATCAATTTTCAGTTGTGCATCTTTTCGGAATGCCCAGAAAATGTACTATATCCCAGCAAAAGAGGTATGTTTTTAACTAAATATTTACCCGCCACAGGGCAATAAGTGTTGTTTTTGCATTTTGAAATTGTTTATTTATTTTTTTAAATATACTAAATATTTTTCAAATGGAGAAAAAACCTTCAGGCTTTCCCTTAAAAAGATTTGTTGCACAGTAAAAAAATCAAGTGGTGGCTTGATACTTATTTTTAATACATTGTATTATATTTTTAAACTTTAAAAACGTTCTCCTGAAAAATCTTTTTATTTTATTTATGACGTTCTTGAAAGGAGCGAGCGATGTATCCATACATATAACCCTGGAAGTACAAAAGACCAACAAAACCGTTTGTGCGAAAAAGAAAAATTATTAGCAATTATAAATATATAAAGCTATCTTTACGCCCGTTAAACCAATGACGATACTTTGAGCAAATATTATCACAATAGTTGACATCTCAACGTAGATGAAGAAGAAAATAGAAGTCTGGGTTTTCACAAGGCTTATAACCTGTCATACGGTTGTTGGGTGATCACCAATGAATTCCATCCATCTAGTACCACATCTTAAACACCTCCAGCCAAGCCCTTTCTCCCTGGTCAATAGTCTACGTTACACTTCCATAAAACGGTATGGAAGCGAAACGAAAATTGATTCGTAGAACGAATTTAACTCGCTAGCCGAAATAGTACCATATTTAACAAAAACAAGACAATTCTACAAATTTATTTCACTATACAAGAAGATAAAATTAATTATTTATTATCTATCTACAAAACACAATGGTTAAAAAAAATTCAAACGACTTTTGTCAAGTGCTTAACGTAAACGCAGAGGGTAATGTCAGGTTAAATGACGCGATCAAATTAAAAAAAGTGGCTTAGCAAATGTTGAGAAACAAAATGTGTCAGTGTGTATTATGCTCGAACTAAAACAGGTTCGTGGTCGCAAATTTCGAACAAGCGAGATCCCACGAGGGCGGCGGCAGGTGAAATGTCAAAGGGATTAATATAGAACCTCCTTTGAACCTTATTTAAATAACTTTCACCGCATGATTATCCCAACATACGTAATTCGGGCGACTTTTGCTCTGTTATCACATAAAAAATAAAAGAACAGGTTGATTTAAAAAAAAAACTGTGTTTACATTATGATAATTATTATTAATTAAAAAAAAAATTACAACATTTTGAGTGTGTCCAAATACTTGTTCACAAATCTGGATTATGACCAATTAAATGAGTTATTTTTACACTTTGCGGTAATATTTATCCATTTAAATTTCATTTATGTTTTACTTGGTATATACCACAATTTCATAAAAAGTGGTATTTACTAAGTGAAACGTATTATTTTTTGACATCTCGTCAAAGGTGAAGAAGAATATGTAAATCTAAGTATTTACGGGGCTGACAACCATCATAGGCTGGTTTAAATGATCACTTTAAACACGTGTAACATTCACCAATTCTACCTATTATAAACAACCACCCTACTCAAATTCTTGGAAGTTATTAATACATATGAACCAATTTCGAAACGTTGTTCTTGAATCACTAGAACTTCACTAGAAACATCTATTGGTGAGATGAAAAGAAGCTTTTTATTGAGCAGAAACTCTTTGATCTGCTTCCAGACTTCCATATTCTTCTTCATATTTGATGAGCAGTCAAAAAATAATATTAAAATATAGTTTAAAAACATTTGCACTCTCAAACGCTTTCTCCGATAATGCGGTACTTATCTCAACGATATATGGGGGTTAACTGTTTGTAATCTGCATAAAGGTTTAAATTTATGCGTAATGAATGACATTTTTATAATGTAATAAGTTACATAACATAATATGCCAACTCGTAAAGCTTGAAAAGCTTACATCAAAGTGAATTTAATATTATATATAAAAATGCAATTTCCATGAAAATTTAATTTAATGCCAAGCCAACTGCCTATTATGAATTTGAACCCGGAAGCTGTTTCCCTTCCTGAGTCAGACGGTTTGCGTGGTATCATTAAATTACGGGCAAAAAGACAAAAGGTTTTTTAAATGTCAAAAGGTAGAAATATGAATTCAAAGTACTGAGCTTTACGAATAAACACGGACATAAAATATTTTTCTCAAGCGCTTTGACGAAAAGAAGAAAGAAAAATCAAACGTCGGTATAAACCGATTGTCTAAAACAGGCCTGGCAAACCCAAATTGCACCCCGGGCCACACATATAAACATAATAAAAATTAAATTCATTTTTCTGCGAAAAAATAAAAAATTTACAAATTAACTATAAAATTACGACGAAAAAATTTTATTACTAAAATGTTTTTTTTTAAATTTATTTGCGTCTATCATTGACGCCCTGTTTTTATTATAATTTTACATCATTTTTGAAAAAAAGCTTCACAAACGTATGTGATCCAAAGACAATAATTTTTTGAGCAAAAAGTCTTATATTCGGAAATTTTCTGTTGAAATTGTAGTTTTGTAGTTGAAATTGTACAAATTTAATTACAAAAAGTTTTTTAATAATAGTATACTTCATCATAAAATAAAAAAATATACAAAAAAATCATCACATGACCGCAAGCCACACCTAAAGGCGCCGCGGGCCGCACGCAGAGGCGTCGCGGGCTGCGGGCCGCGGATTGTCCAGGCCTGGTCTAGAACATAATACGGCCTCGAATATAATGCAACCATATAAACTCAAATCCCTTGTAACCTCAAAGTTTAAAAAAACAAATTTAGTATATTGAAAACATGTTTTCTTTGTGGTATGGTAATATAACACTCACCTTATCAATCGTCGTTCACTTTGTGTAATACCACTTTATTAAACGCTACTTCGTGACTCCCGGTTTTGGAATAATCATTCCATCATCAGGTCAAATTTTGACTAAAGTAAAATTGTTACGTTCTGACATTTATAAGAACTAAAATTTTAAAGAGAGAGAGAAAACAAATGAATCACAATGGGCATATTTATAAAAGTGAACTTGTAGTTGAATTTAATTAGTTATTTTTAATTTGAATTTTTTTCAATTAAAAAATTGCTTTTTTCATTGAATTTTTTGCTGTTGTTTAATATCTCAATATATGTAGATGAATAAGAATATGGAAGTCTGGGTATTTACAGAGCTTATGACCTGTCATAGGTTGGTTAAAAGATCACTTAACATTCCCAATTCTACCCATGATAGACACCCACACTACTCCAATTTTTAAGCTCCTAGATATGTCACGTAACATTTGAGTTCACCACAGCCATCTATGTGTGATTGAGAAAGCTTTTATTTAGAAGAAATCCTTTTATTTTGAATGAATGCAAGATCCAAACCCACATACTAGGAAACGCCTAAAGATATGCATGCGTGTAAAGTAATCACTTAACCAGCTTATGACAGGTCATAAGCCCGGGAAATACCCAGACTTCAAAAACCAACTTTACATTTATACTTGAAATTGTATCAATTGCAGTTTAAAATTTTATTGTTGATCGAATTTATTTTATTAAATTAAATTAAGTGTATGAATTACAACAAAAAAAACAGTAGTGTGGTTGTCAATCACGGGTAGAATGGTAAATGTTATACTTGTGTAAAGTGATCACTTTACCAGCCTTTGACAGGTCATTAACTCTATGAATATGCAGACTTTTATGTTCTTCTACATCTATGTTGAAATGCCAAAATGTAAAAATCACTACAAAGTTGAGAAAACGCAGATTTGTTAACAAGTATTTTGACACACTCAAAATGTTGTAAAAGTTGGCTAATGATATTTAAAGTTTAGTTTTATTATCAAAAAAATGTTGGTGAGTAAATTATTATTACGTTACACTTGTGGAGGTCCTCACCAAAATGTTACATTTCCAATATTGCACTAAAAATCCTTTAAATGCAAATCTGTTCTGTTTACTGTATTATATCGAAATCTTAATTAAAATTGTGACAAAACGTGACCAATCCTGTGTTCAATCAATATGAAATCATTAAATGGCACCAAAACGTAGCAATTTTACAAGGTAGAATTCCTGAGTACTTTAAATCATTTATAATGGAAATGTAACGTTTTGGCGAGGACCCCCACACTTATTTATTTATTGATTTGGAGTTTAATTTGTAGAACTCCATTTTAATTTATGTATTAATTTTAAATCAAACACAGATTTTGTTGAGTCTACTAAGTTGTATTTTGTTAAAAAAACACATAAAAAATTGAAATTGTGACAATTTTTTCGTCTTGTTAGGGCATTATTCAATCTTAAGTACTTTTAAGCTTAAAGGATGGATTATTATGTCCCAGATTATGTAATATCCTCTCCTTTCCTTCTCCTTCCTACCAAATCTATTATTTTATATAATACCCTTTTTTTAATCTCTGAATGTTTTTTAATAGTTTTATAACATAAATGTGGAATTGTTTAATTGGCTTTTTTTAACGTAACTATTTTTTGTTAATGTAATGTAATGTCTATTATTGTTAATGTAACTATTGTTTATTATATAATTTTTTTTATATGTAAGCTGTACAATTCCCGGATAAAAAAAAATAAAAAAATTATCAAACGAATGTCGTTTGATAATGCCCTAACAAGGCGAAACAATTGTGACAATATAATTTTTTAAATGTGTTTTTGTTAGAATACAACATAGTAGACTCAAAAAATGTGTGTTTGATTTAAAATTAACACATAAAACCTCCACACTTCATATAGCATTAAGATCTAGAAAAAATATGAGCAATTATTAATCAAAAATGAAATATTCAAACGTTCTTTCTATGCAAGTGTGCTTTTCGCCCGAGGCACGTTGGCCCCAAACCAGGGCTAAGCAAATTAGTTTCTCGTACACAGTGTAGGTAAGAGTAATTAATTTGCTCAGGTTAAGGCGCGCCGGGCTGATAAAACTGAGTTATTAGGCAGTCGAGCGATTTTTTTCCCGTGATATGGTAGATCTAAGCTCCGAAAAGTACATATTTAGAGAATATTTTATGGCACTGGAATTTAATCGTCTGAATTGATGTTTATGGTGTTTTTAATGAAATATTTTTCGTCTTCGGGAAGTCTGCCTCCGTAGTGTAATGGTCAGCACTCTCGGCTACCGTTCTGGAGGTCCCGGGTTCGATTCCCAAGGAGGGTTAAATAAATAGTGATTTATTGACTGTAATATTTATTATTTTATTTATTGTTTCGGCATTAACTTTGTGGTAAAATATTATACAGACCTGAATGATGGCAGTTTAACTTCTGAAACATGTAGTCCATAATAAAACTCAAGTGGTAAAAAACAAGTGTTTTCTTTAATCATTGTAATATTTATTCAATACTACCATGGACTGGTACCTGAAGCGGAGGCCTGATCACCTTTCCTTCATGTGTAAACGATCAAGATAACACTGCGTTTATATGACACAGTGCCCTATGCATCATTGGGGGGCGGATAAGGGTTTTATTATTTATTATACTTAAGAATTTCTATTGTTATTGATATCTCAATATATACGAATAATAAAAAAAGTGGTTTGGGCATTTACAGGGCCGACGACATGTCATTGGATGGTTTAACTTGGCATTTTATACACTTGTTATATTTACTATATTGACAACCATACTATATAAATTCCGGAAGTTATATTATATTTAATAAAAATTATCTTAAGCATGCTAGATATTTTTTTCTTTGCACTACGTATGGTTGAAATAAGCAAAAATAATAATTTATATACTTATACATTTTTGTATACTCTTACCTATCATGAAATAATTTATTCAAAAGAATATATAAGTATATATTTAAAATATATATATTAAAAAACTGCCTTATTTATAAACAAATTTGCTTGAGGTTTGATATATGTATAAAAAAATTAAATTATAGATATCTTAAAAGATGAAGATAATAAATTAAGTCTGAATATTTACTGGGCTTACGAACTGTCATAGGCTGTTTTAAATCACTTTATACACGTGTAACATTCACCAATTTTACCCATGATTGATAACCACACTACTCAAATTCTTGAAAGTATTGATGATGACTTCTAGATACAGGTATTGATCAAACTCGAAATACAGTGTTTGAAATTACTAGAATTTCACTAGAGACATCTAAAGTGGGATGAGATAAGCTTTTTATTAAGCAGAAAATCTTTCATTTGTTTGTGATGTTACATTTCATAAACACATAATAAATGTGTCCTTACTATTTTGTTTATTTTCAATCTAGACTAAGCCATAAAAATGCGTGTATCAGATAAAGCTACTCGTAGTTCTAAATAAAAAGGTGGACGATCGTTCGTTTTTTTGGAAAATAAATACTTAAAAAAAAAAGGTTTTAAAATGTGGACAAAGGCGCATTTGATATGTATCTATACGCATCAACTGTAAACGATTCCTAGTCAGAAAAATGGATTACTTTTTAATAATATTATCACGATCCGAGAATCTACGGAATAAATCAAATTCGTACCCGTATTTCAACTAACTGGTTTACAAAATAACATTGTAAAGTTTTGTGATTTTTGGCGTCCAGTTATGGTTGCGAATGAATAATGTACGTTACTTGAATTAAGATTAAAATTGAAATTGAATTTTTTATCTCCCACAAAAATTCATTAAGCCGAGCAGACCGGAAATAATTATCAGCATAGCATTTTCCAGGATTTTTTTTCTTCATTTTTATTATTTCATTTTATAATAAATCCCTTACCGCACCTCAATGGTGCATAGGGCACTGCTTCATATAAAAGCAGTGTTATCTCGATCGATTACACATGAAGGAAAGTTCATCAGCCCTCCACTTCAGGTACCAGTCCAGTATAATATTGAATAAATATTAGAGTGAAAAAATCACTTATATTTATTAAACCCCCCTGGGAATCGAACCCGGGACCTCCAGAACGGTAGGCGAGCATGCTGACCATTACACTACGGAGACGGACAAAATTATTTCATTAATGTTTTAAAAATAATTTACTAACATCGAGATTTTTTAATAGCTATCACAGCCATAAACTAAGTTTTGAGAATAAATCCTCTTCAATAGAGTGTGGTGATTTGACTTCAAGAACGAAGAAATACGGCGTAGGATGCAGCAACCCATGGTCACAATTGTCGCCAAGAATAGGCGATTTAGTTGTCTAGGCCATATACATCGCATGCTTCTTGACAGCCGCCAAGCTTGACTCTTTTATAAGGCATTGCTTTTCCCGCCGCCCAGGACGTCCACTGCTGACAAATCATCGACAGTTTTTGTCTGAGCTTCGGGACGTGGACCTGAATTGGAAAAAACCAAGGGAAAAACTTTGAAGCATTTTGTGGATTCATATGCTCCACATAGGGAGTAGATATCTTTATGTAGTAGTATGAAAAAATACTAAAAATAGTTATTTAATGTTAACGTACTCGTATTATACATGTAGTACAAAAAGTACACGGAAATTTTGATTTAAATGAACCAATAAAAGGAATCGGTTAAATGTTTTGTTTAAAGGTTAGAAATCCCTTTCTTATTTACTACGTTAAAATCGCTATCTGTCACTCAGTACGAGTATGTTAACAGCATCTGTTAGTAATAGACGATCTCAAATGTGCTCGGCTAATTTGAAAATGAAAAAAATAGTGGAACGTTTGTTTAAAAATTTGCGTCGCACATGAAATTTCATGTGCAGATTGACTGAAAATGTTAGATAAGGCTTTTAGTAACTCGTGTATGTCCAAAACTGTTGAAAGTGGACACTAAAATTGTCGAAGATTGGCCTCGCTCCGGTCAGCCGTAGAACTTAGGTCTTTATGATATCTTTGGTCACAATTATATCAATATTGTTCAGATGTAAACATTGAAAAATAAATGTATCGAAAATTCTGCTAAGGCTCTTCCTAATAATAATAAAATAATAAAACCCTTATCCGCACCCCAATGGTGCATAGGGCACTGCGTCATATAAACGCAGTGTCATCTTGATGGTTTACACATGAAGGAAAGGTGATCAGCCCTCCGCTTCAGGTACCAGTCCAGGGTAATATTGAATAAATATGACAGTGAAAAAATCACTTACATTTATTTTACCCCCCTTGGGAATCGAACCCGGGACCTCCAGAACGGTAGCCGAGCGTGCTGACCATTACACTACGGAGGCGGACAAGGCTCTTCCTAAAAGGGTTAAAAGGAATCTGGATATTTACTTTGTCAAACTATTTATTTTCAGCTTTACTTAAAAGGTCAAGTGCTTTAGGGAATACGGAACTCCACGTGGGAAGCCTAATATTATATTCATTATGTATATATGTATATGTATTATGGACAAAAGCCCGGGATTTGTATCAAAAGATCTATCAAAAATACATTACAAAGTTCAAAACTTATTTGTTCATCTCGAATGACCACTTTACTATTTTTTAGACGTTTGACATATTTATAAGTCTTGCATACTTAATAAAGGTCAGAATCTCAGAAATATTTGTTTTTCATGTATTGGTTCAGCAATCACTTTGTAGTAGTAATATCTACCATTTTTATTTAAATTTCGCTTGGTAATTACCTCTCTCTATTCATGTTTTCTGTCTGTAAATAATAATTCAGACTACGGAATATAAATTCCATCTGATCATTGTAAAATGAGGTATTAGAATGATTAGCCTCTCGATCAGAGAAGGAAGGAATGCAAAGCTGAGATAAGCATTATCGATAAAATTAAGAAAGGTGTGTTGAGATGGTTTGGACATGTAGAACGAATAAGTGAGGAAAGAACGGTAAAACAAATTTATGAGGCGAATGTTAGTGAGAAAAGAAGCAGAGGAAGACCGAGAAAAATATGGCACGATCAGGTATGCCAAATACTTGAAAGTGGTCAGGTTAGGAGTCGTAACAATCGGCGGGTATGTATGAGGAGATGCATGAACGTGGAAGAGGCGAAGAATGTTTGCAAGGACAGAGTGGTGTGGCGCTCTATTCTCTCTGCCTACCCCTGCGGGGAAGCGGCGTGATGGTTAGTTAGTTAGTTAGTTTTAGCCTCTCGATCATATATATAAATAGTCATATAAAAACTGCCAAATAATAGTGAGTGAAATTTAAATTTAAAACATATTTTAGCAGTTGAACCTATGTAGGTATAAAAACTCTCAAAAAACCAAATGTACTTTAATTTCATTGATTGATTCGGTAGTCACATTGTGAATAAATCTATCCATTTTTAATTTAATTTTCACTTGGTAAATACCACTATTTCTTGAAATCTAGGTACGGTATTTAAAAATAATTCGAAATGCATAGATACACGTCTAAAAATAGATTTTAAGAAATAAAATTTTAAGAAATTTTGGTGGTATTTACCAAGCAAAACTTGAATTAAAAATGTACCTATTTAGTTCAAGTTACATGTCTGAGTCTCCTTCAAAGTAGTCACCTTTCTGAAGCACACACTTATCACAATGGTGTTTCCACTTTCAGATACAATCCTTGAACGCTTCTTTTGTGATGTCCTTCAGCTCTTTCGTCGCATTTGCCTTAATCTTGGGAATCGTCTCAAATTTTCTTCCTTTCTAAGGTCTTTTGAGTTTAGGAAACAAGAAGAAGTCAGAAAGAGGATGATCAGATGAGAAGATTGGATGGGGAAGAACAGTGATCGAGTCTTTGGTCAAAAACTTACGAGTTCTGAAACCTGGATGGACTGGACCGTTGTAGGGTTATTATTTCATTAGCTTCAGCACATTTAGGATTCAAAAAGTTTTTGAACTGATTTTACGTAATAGCTGTTTTGCCTTGCGATATCATTGTTTTTTTCCATTTCATAGATAGTTGAAATAAATGTCTTATAAAGTTGCAAAATTGAAAATCGTATTTAGTTTTGTGTTAAAGGGTTCATAGATAATTATTCGTATATATATACTATCTGCTAAATTAAAATTTTCTGCCTAGTACCGTTGAAAGATATTACATAATCTGGGACATAATAATCCATCCTTTAAGCTTAAAAGTACTTAAGTAACTATCGATTCGATATGGAATATCCACAAAGGACAGGAATAAAGTAATAAAATACCCAAAAAAGGATTTTTGCCTTTTAAAAAAGTTTATTAAAAGGTCCAAAAGAAAATTGATTTCTCACGGGATTCTTATATAATGATACGTTGACAGTGTACTTTTTTTCTCATAATGCAGTAATAGCTTGAGTTCTGAGCTCTTTCATTAACGTTACCTATATCCCTTCTAATTTATTTCTTTTCTAGATACTAGAGCACACCTCACCAGTTCGTAATCGTAAAATTTAAGATTATTAAATAGATTAATTTAAGATATAGTACATTTTCAGGTCATTCCGAAAACATGCACAGCTCAAAATTTACGGATTTCGATATATGACGTTCTTGAAAGGAGTGAGCGACATGTGATTGATACATTTCGCATCATTTTCAAACACCGTATGTGAAGATAAGTCTAAATTTTAATTATGTTTCATCTCTCTGTCGATTGTGTGGCAAAACGATATAAGATAGATATTCTCATGATGTTATAAGAAAATAATGCAATGTGGAGATAAGCATAACCGATTAAAGTAAGAAAGGTGTGTTGAGATGGTTTTAACATATTTGTAGCGGCCAATAAACCGCTAAACAATAGCAAATTCTCAGAATCCAAAAACTGCAACTAAGTAGATAAAAGGAGGCAGTGACCGAGAACAAAAGAAGTGCACACGTCCCATTGCATTTTATTGTGACTAGCACTTCAAAGACAAAGGAACAATGGGTTCCCAAACGATATAAAAGAGGAACAGCCTCGGACCCACTATCTCATTCCTCCACCGGGAGCGCGACTACGAAGTTCCACACATCTCATTCCTCCGCCGGGAACGCAGCTACTACGACCGACATCTCACTCCTCCGCCGGGAATCCGCCAAATAACACCGACGCCGTAACGAGACCGCCACATCAAGACCTCGCTACGATCTCCAGTCCCACCGTCACGAGACCGCCGCATCAAGACCTCGCTACGATCTCCAGTCCATCACCCTCGTCAGCATCAAGGAGCTACTCCAGCCAGCCCGACAGTACATCTACACCACCGCTACGCCGTACCGTCTTGTGTAACATTTATTGTTAAATAAATCTCTATTCAACACGACCGTCTTCTTCCTCATCACCACACATCCCCAAATATTGACTAAATGAGTGAAGAAAAACTAATAAAATAAATTTTAGGGCGAATTTAGTTGGACAAAGAAGCAGATAAAAACCGAGGAAAATTTGACATGATCAAGGATTCCAAATTCTAGAAAGACGAATAAGGAAGATAGAAAAAGGAGAGTGTTTTATTGCAATACTACAAATTAAAAATGCTTTTAATATATGTACAAAGAACATATAAGTAATAACTATGATAAAACAAGGTTTGATTGGTATCTCTTGGTATGTGTTTACAGTAACACATTTGCAATGTATGTGGGTTCTATGGTATGGTTTCACTTCATTGAGCAAATCGGAATACGCTCAGAATGCAATGAACCCAATTTGAGCATAATGATACCCTAAGGGTCTAGTTATATTCAGTCTACCATCAATGTAAATTACGATTGCTTTTACAGAATAACCAATGGCGAGGGAATGTATTAAATACTGCCTCAAAACAAAATCTTTTGAAATCTGAAATGGAGAACTGATTTCAAAAGACAAGTCGAATCGATATTTTACAGACTATTCTCACCTGAATGCTCTCTCTATCGCATAAAAACTTAAATTAAATTTTAATCTAGTAAATTTTTCAACCGGTTGGCCTTTTTGTTGGATTACAAATTAAATTTGTTCAGTTTCAAGCGATGAATATTTACATATATGAATTGTCCATATTATATATTGATTTAGAATGGACTCTGTGGATAATAACACAAGATTTAAAAATGAAAATGAATCTTTAGTAATAAACCGCTTCTGAGTTTATTAAAAATAATTATAAATTAAAATAATAAATTCGTATAATTATAATATCAGTTTTTTCTTAAAATATTAATAAGTCATTAACACGAGAGTATTTCATAATCTTGATAAGACGAGATGCGTCACATATCATATATGTAAATAAAAGTAGAATTCAATCCTATAACCGTGTTTAATTTAGGATATATTACCCAACAATTCAATATGGTATTCTATCAACTGTCTGCAGTTACAATAAAAACAATCACTGTATATATAATTTTCATTTTCAAGCTTAAATTGAGGATAAACATGATTTCATGATCAATGTCTCAACCGATTTTGTAAAGGTAAGGGATAGTTCCGCCCTGAGAGTCCATTGATTAACATTTATTTTATCCCTGTTAACAGGGCAGATTCATGGTCGCTAGGGTTGATGAATAAATCATGAATCTTACAGCCCTGTTCCAGACTTCCGAAACTAAAGGTTTGTACCGAATCCGGCAGAGATTCATTACAATAGACCTTTCTCATCAATATAACATTCCTTGATGTGAGATTTACAGTGGCACATTAATATTAATGGGGTAGACGGCTAGCGACTGCAATCACGATAACGGTTGGCAGGTGTACGTTTTTTTTATGTATAAAAATCGTACAAACGGATATCCGTTTTATTTTTATTTTTTAAAAAGGAATAACCCGGAAAGGCATTTATTTGAGAGGCTTGTCTGCAGGTAAAAAAGTAACGATAAAAAATTATTGTTTCTTGAATTTATTTAGCAATTAGCAGAAATTGAAATTGGTATTTTATTATTTTTTGACATCTCACAATAGATGAAGAAGAATATGGAAGTCTGGGCAATTACGGGGCTGATGACCGTCACAGGCTGGTTCAAATGATCACTTTATACACGGGTAACATTCATTGTGTAAAGTGTTCACTTAAACCAGCCTATGACGGTCGTCAGCCCCGTAAATGCCCAGACTTTTATATTCTTCTTCATCTTTGATGAGATGTCAAAAAATAATCTAAAAATAACTCCTATAATTGCAAATAATCCAGATTTGTAAACAAGTATTTGGACACACTCAAAATGTTGGTATTTTATTATAAAACAAATAAACATTTCCACATCTTTCGAATGCCTCTTTTGAGGAGCCTATATAATATATGTAAGTGTATATACGGATGCGGAATATATCTAAAAAGATGTCATAATAGATTTGAAGAAATATTACAATTTACTAAGTAAAATTGAAATTATAAATAAATATGAATGCTTTATCACTCTCATAAGAGAAAAGGGTCCGAAACAAATTATGAAAAATATTTTAAGGTCATATTTGATGCCGTACATTTTGTAATTTTTCATAAAATTATAAGCATATCAGTAATTTCTCTAGACAATTTATTTATGTGGAGTTGGTATATGCGAGTATGTATTTACCATGATTCTATGTAAAAAAAAACGGACTAATCTATTTCATGCGAGTATATGCCCTAATGGTTGACCGATTTATATATTTTTATAAAAAAAATGTCAGTAATATGTCGTCTCATAAACTAAGCATTGAAATATTAATGTTAAATAAACATATTAAATATCAATTTGATGTCTCTGGTGGTCAAACAAAAGAATGAATATATTGTAATTATGTTTTGTTTATTACTTTTTTATTAGAAAAAAGAAAACAGACGTTTTGGGTCAGGGCAGTATTAATTCACGAACAAAGTTTTATTCCTTGAAATTTTTCGCATATTTTTCTACTTTATATTCATATTTAAAGTACAAACTATATACATATCGCTCACACTTTTCAACAACGTCATATATCAAAAAACTTGATTTTTCAGGAGATCGTTTTTAAAGTTTAAAGATATAATACAATGTATTAAAAATAAATATCTAGCCCCTTATAGAACTTTTTACTGTGTAACAGATCTTGATAGGTAAAACCTGAATGTTTTTTCTCCATTTGAAAAATATTTTGTATTTATATAAAAAAAATAAACAATACCTTTTCTTTAAAATGCAAAAAGAACACTTTCTGCCCTGTAGCGAGTAATTATTAAGTTAAAAATATGGCGCTTTTGCTGGGATATAGTTTCTATTATTATACATTTTCTGGGCACTCCAAAAACATGCACAACTGAAAATTTTCGATTTTTGATTTATGACGTTGTTGAAAGGAGTGAGCGACATATTAGGTTTTGTGATTCAAAAAATACTTTGTTATAAAATAACTCACATAAAAATTTAAAATAATTAAATTATTATGACTGATTATAAAAAAACGTAGACAAGTTGTGAAGAAAACAGCTTCTCCCTTAAGATTTATCGATATTTACTTTGTTAAGAATAATTAATAATAAAATAATAATAAAACCCTTATCCGCACCCCAATGGTGCAAAGTGCACTGTGTCATATAAACGCAGTGTTATTCTGATCGTTTACAAATGATGGAAAGGTGATCAGCCCTCCGCTTCAGGTACCAGTCCATGTTAATATTGAATATTGAATAAATATTACAGTGAAAAAAATACTTGTATTTATTTTTACCCCCCTTGGGAATCGAACCCGGGACCTCCAGAACGGTAGCCGAGCGTGCTGACCATTATACTACGGAGGCGGACAATAATTAGCCACGAATATCGAGGAAAACTTGGTATGAATAAATATAATTAATATTTCAAATACCACTATTAAGTATTGAAGTATTTGAAATACTTGATAGTGGTATTTGAAATGTTTAGATATGAAGAGATGCATGAATGTAGAAGAGGGAAATATTGTTAGCAAAGATAGATTGTTGTGGCGTTCTATTCTCTCTGACTACCCTTGGGTGGCATGATGGGCATACATATATATATATATATATATATATATATATATATATATATATATATATATATATATATACATATTCTATATATCAGGTATGCCAAATACTTGAAAGTGGTCAGGTTAGGAGTCGTAACAATCGGCGGGTATGTATGAGGAGATGCATGAACGTGGAAGAGGCGAAGAATGTTTGCAAGGACAGAGTGGTGTGGCGCTCTATTCTCTCTGCCTACCCCTGCGGGGAAGCGGCGTGATGGTTAGTTAGTTAGTTAGTTGATTTTCTATATATATATATATATATATATATATATATATATATATATATATATATATATATATATATATATATATATATATATATATATAAATATATATATATATATATATATATATATATATATATATATATATTTATATATATATATATATATATATATATATATATATATATATATATATATATATATATATATATATATATATATATATATATATATATATGTATATATATATATATATATATATAAATATTATGTGGTTTATATTGATATATCTTTATGATGTTCAAACTTTCCTATCCATTTTTTAAACTTTCATTTAAAAATGAAAGATGCTTCGTCTCGATTTAAGACACCTATCATATTTATGTACATGTTGTATTGAACTGTCATCTAGTGTCTGAATAAATATTCACATTTTTTTAAATTACCTTTTTATCACCATCCTGTATATGTATGTAAAAGCACGTAAAGGTTTAATACCTCGAATATGCGACATGCAATACGCCCTTCGGCTCGCTCCACTAATGACCCATGAAGAGCACCCTTGTACACAACATGTGCTGTTTTCCCAGCCAGGGCCATCAATCAATACCAAACCAACATCACAAGTGCCTTATGATTCCATTGTCATTGTATTGTACGTATGCAAAATGTAAACGGATAACAAGGCAACTAATTACACGCGCGTCTTGTTCATTATACTCGTACATATTGATGAACAATGAACCAACGTGATTCCTTTTGTCGAACACAAAGCACTTAGGCTTAACTAAAAGTAGCGTTGAATTTATATTCAATACTAGTAATACCAGTCGGGTTGAATTGAAAATAAAATAAATATACAACATTTTGAGTGTGTCCAAATACTTATTCACAAAATCTGGATTATCTCCAATTACCAGGATTTGGACCTCACATACTAATAACTGAGTTTCTGCTTAATGAAAAAGCTTCTTTTTATCTCACCAATAGATGTCTCTAGTGAAAAATGTTTCAAAATTGGTTATATAGAACATATATATAGAACTTCCAAGCCTCTAGCGAGATAGCGAGTGTTTTTGCCTAGAATTTTCACTCATGAATTACATGAAATTATAGTAACTTTAAACAAAAAGGGTAAATCAACTCACAAGTAGGCATAGGCTATGAAACTTATAAAGTTGAAGCCTGAGTAGGGACATGATAAACGGTGTTGCATAAGCCGTAGCTAGATTTCAGAGTCACTTGGACGTTAGGTAATTAAAAAAAATAATTGAGTAGTGTGGTTGTCAATAATAGGTAGAATTGGTGAATGTTACACATGTATAAAGTGATCACTTGGACCAGCCTATGACAGTCGGCAGCCCTGTACACTCCCAGACTTCCATGTTCTTCTACATCTTTGATGAGATGTCAAAAAAATAATATAGAATAAATAATTGAAAAATCACTAATTTCTACAACTGCTACTACCATCACGCTGTTTCCCTTCAGGGGTAGACAGAGAGGATGGAACGCCACACTTTTCTGTCCTGACCACATCCATACATCTCGTCATACATGCCCTCATGAGGATTATGCAGACTTTTGACACCACCAGGTTCTGATTGACATCTATTAGTAAGATTAAAATAAGCTTTTTACTGAGCAGAAACTCTTATATTAGTGTGTGAGGTCCGAATCCTAGATTATAATCACACACATGAGAAACGCCAGAAAATATCAATATTGAAAATAATATTTAACACCCAGATATCTTTATCTCTTTCAAAATCAAAACTTTACATGGATTTGCTACACATTCAACAGAAAATCACTTTCCTTGTCTGCAGTTCTTCATTGCTTCCAGGAAAAAGCACTTTAAAATAAGAGATAAACATTTTTACCTTCATGGTAGAATTCAAAATGGTGTGAAAACTGAAATAAGTTGTCGAGAAACCATTTAGTGGAGTGAAAATATAATCGTTTTCATACCACAAGATATTACTCCGCAGCCCCAAAAGGGTGGTATTTTTAAATGAGTTAGGTGTCTAACATACCACCGTTCCGTGCTAAAAATGAATACCAATGAAGGCGCATCGTACCGTATTTGATAAAAGCTCACTGAATAACCCTAGAGGTTTTCGGTTGATCTGCTGCAAATGAGGTTTTCGCCATACTTATTTATCTCGCACTTTAAAATAAGTATCAATGAAATATGTCAGCAGTTCATATATGGATACCCTTTTCGAACAAAGCTGTAACATACTCGTACATTTAGTCAAATGAATGTGTATTATGTGGATATTTTGGGGAGAAATCGGGGAGTTTTTATATGTAATGTACAAAATAAATCATTGGTATAAGACAATATTTATTTGTTTATTTATATAAACTAGACTAGTTTCGAGAACTACATATATTCTCATCAACATGTTCAAATACAAACAAGTCATGTTTACATTAATAAACTCAAAATAGTGGTCTTGTACTCGTTTACCATAAATATTTTATTTTATGTATTTAAATCATAATTTTTCCCTTTTGGAAACAATGAACAATGTTTTATATTCCTATTTTTATTTTTAAGCTAAAATCGGTCCGCCATGTGAATTTTTAGTTAAACATGTATTTTTTTACGTTCTAAAGATGGCGCTGCCATTTTGGTAAAAACTCTACCTGTTGCATTTGAATTTGTTTAGATAGACAAAAACGACGTATTCAAATACAGCGTTGTGTCAAAATTACAAAACAATCGGTGAATCACTTAAGGAGATTTAAGATTTTGAAAAAATGAACATTTACATGTTTATTTATGTAGATTGCAGTGTGAATAACGAACTAAATAACCATCAAGCATAACCACTTCCCCACAGGGGTAGGCAGAGAGCATAGAACCCCACACCAATCTGTCATTGCAAACACCTCGCCCCTTCCGTATTTATGCATCTCCTCAAACATACCCGCCGATTATTCCTACTCCTAACCTGATCACTTGTTAAGGTAAATATATATATATATATATATATATATATATATATATATATATATATATATATATATATATATATATATATATATATATATATATATATATATATATATATATATATATATATATATATATATATATATATATATATATGTATATGTATATACCTATATAAATTACATATTTATATACTATCTACGTTTATTACCATTCTTAATCATAAATAATGCTTCGCCAGGCAGCAATATATCAATGTTATATTTAAATGAGTAGTTAGGCGGGAATAAAAGGATTATAATTTGGCTTTGACATAGGTAGGAGATTATACGCCCTTGACGACTGTTCACTCATTCCGTGATGTTATTATGTATCTTGTTCGTGTTGTCTCCGCGATACTAATGTGTTTGTATAAATATAATGAATGAGCTCTTAATGATGTGTATGAAGGGTGAATACAGTCATTAATTTGTATTCATGGGGTTGACGTTTCTTAGGAAATGTCGTAAATATTAACATCGCGAATGTTGAAACCGACCTCGATCTTGGTCATTGAGAGGTGGCGTTTGATCATCACCGAGTATAAATCCGATCTACAGATAGCTTTCATTATGTCAAATGCAGCGCTTGCTAGACTTTAACCCTTTCCACTCTGGCCATTTTTTTTCATAACTGATCAGCTACTCTGATCAAAAAATGCGACGTTTTTCTACCATTTAAATATGTAAATATTTTGGTTCCCTAATTTTGGGACACTCTGTCTGGCAATTCGTATGACCATGTTAATTAAAATTAACCGTATTTATATGAAATATTTTTTGGTAGACTATACTTGGGTGATAAAGAAATCAGTGATTAAAGTTATACCTGCGCCGGGCCAAACATTGTGGCCCACGGAGCTGCATACTAGAATCATACGGCCCAAATGTCTGGCCTACAGAGTAGTAAGAGTTAATAAAAATACATTTATATTTTCTTATAACATTTTGAGTGTGTCCAAATACGTGTTAACAAAGTCTGGATTATCTTCATTTTTTGACATCTCATCGAAGATGAGATCAAAGGTGACATCTTACCAATGATTCAATAACCTCAGTCGCCCCACACCAACGATCGTTAGCTCCGTAAATGCCCAGACTTCCATGTTCATCTTCATCTTTGATATGATGTCAAAAAATAATATATATTTTCAGTAAACCCCTCTACAAAGCTGAGATAGTTACCCCTTTATCAAATGGATTGTTATAGGGGTAAATGTTTTTTTAGGTTGTATTTTAATTCAAAACAATTACGCGGAACCTATCTCTACGTTTTAAGGGATTTACGGCACCATCCGCCAGTAAGAAAAACCGCGAACGATGAATTCGCGCATAAGGAGGGATTCAAAATGGCCTGTTACATAAGACATGATGTAACCTAAGACTCGCTCTTGTTTATTTGATTTAATTAAAATTTATAAGACCAGTTTTAATGAATAATAATAGCTTTCTTTAGTGAAATACGTTGACAGAACCACCCTAAGCCATTTAACACCATCTAGATCAGGGATAGCGAACCTTTTTGAGCCTGAGTGTCAATAAAAAAATAATTAAATAATATGTAAGCGGGACACATGCCGTGGAAATATAAACGCATCAAATGATTGTGTAGGTTAAGATTTTTAATATAAACAAAGCATTATTAATACATCGAGAAAAAAAATACTGATTAATCCTAAAATAAAATAAATAATTTACTTGATCTTTAAATCTTAAATAATGTAGAACCATTAAAACTTCATTATTATTTTATTAGGTTTTTGTTGTTGAACCCGATATAAGAAAATTGGCATCTAGTAAGATGCAAAATTTTCTTATTTCGGGTTCATGGCTGGTAGCTTTAAATAGAATACAACCAGCAGTATTTCCGTCTGTAAGTCTAAACTTTGAAAGTTTTATTTTACAATTACTTTTTTTTCTTCATTCGCGTGCCATGCAAAATAGCCTCTTGTGCCACCTACCTATGGCACGCGTGCCATAGATTAGCCATCCCTGATCTAGATATATAATTCAGTATGTGTTTTGGAAGCTTGTACATATGACGATGTCATTATCTTCCTTGTTATTTTGTTTACATAAATCATAATGTAAAATGATACTACGGATAATTTTGACTTATTTGTATTGACTAGAAGATCACAGAGTTTGATATATGAGATTAAGAGAATTGAAACAAGGTGCTTCTGGATAATTTTGTACAGATTGATTATGGATTTTGAAAAACGAGACAGAATACAACACTTTTTCACTTGCTTTAGAACGAACGTAGCTCATGAATAAAATATGCTAAACCAAGTTACAAAAATGCGATCTCTCAGATAAATATGCGGAAAAACAATGTAAGATAGACATTGCATGGTGTAAATAAGAAAATATTGTCAGGCTGAGATAAGCATTATCTATACAATTAAGAAAAGTGTGTTGAGATGGTTTGGGTTTTGTGACTCGAATGAGTGAAGAAAAATAGTTTTATAAAATATGCGGTGAATGTCGTTAGTAAACGAAGCAGAAGAATACCGAGGAAAACTTGGCATCATCAAGTATTTCAAATACTTGGGCGCGGCAAGGCCAGGAGTTGGAATAATCGGAGGGTATGTATTAGGAGATGCATGACTTTGGAAGAGGAGAAGATTTTTTTCAAATTATAAAGTATACTAAATATAATATATTATACTTACACAAAAATCCCATAAAAGCATGGCCTGTATGTGGGTAAACATTTTAATTCAAATGTCAATAAAGGTTACTGAAAGAATACGATTGATATCATTTTCATGGATAGAATGGTGTGGCGTTATATTTTCTTTGCCTACCCCTGTCAAGAAGCGGCTTGATGGTAAGTTAGTTAGTTTGTTTAATTTAAGCTGTTTGCGTTTAAAATTATTTCACCCGTAGGGTGGCATATTGAAAACCAAGGAATTGATATTTTCTGACGTCAATATTTTTCGACTTATAGAAAATCATTTTTGCAAAGCTTTCCAAACCGTGGGTTTTCGGCCGAGTCGTGTATTCAATTTCCTCCATAAATTGTCGCCGCATTTTTGGGTCAAGCAAAACCATTTATTTCCGAGTCGTTTTATGGCAAAGAGGTGCTCGCAACATCACAAAATGGCAATTTCTGACGGATTAGTCCCATATCTGCGTGCGACGGCTGCCCATAAACGTTTTCCCGAACTCATGTATGACGATAATTTACAAAGGAGCTTATCAAATAAATGAAAAATCGTCGTAAAATACCGCTATTATCGTCAAGAAATTCAAATGTGAACGAAATACATTGTTTGAGCTTGTTATAAGCTTTATAGGAATTATACATTCAATGACTTGCTGGGATATTTTTAAATAATAAAATAAAACACTTGGATAAGACCATGTTTTGAGTTTATTAATGATAACCAACTAGTTTCGAAAACTAAAGGAGTAATCAACAATAGGCGAAGAAATTGAAATATATACGAAATACTATTAATTATTATTTTTATTAAATAATGAAGTATATGAATATGTTAGGAGCGTAATTGAAACTATCCATTAAAATATTTACTGAGGTATTGAATATAAAAATAAAAACATTTGGACGAGACCAATTTTTGAGAAAAAGTAAACGCGACTTGTTTTGAGAATTATAGATGTTCTCATCAAAAGGTAAAAATACAAACGTCCGATGACTTTTTAAAAAATTTTTGAGAACATGTGCAGTTCTTGAAACAATTCGAAACAATATTAATAAACTCAAAAAGTGGGCTATTGTTTTTTTTTTCACAATGCGAAATTATAAATAATATGATGTAATATTCTCGAAAAACTGTCAACAAGTTTTAAATAATACATTTTTGTTTAAATAAAATTATATAAAACAGCATCATCATTAGGGCATCAATATTCTTTTTTTTGTTTTTTGTGGTTAATTATTTTCCCATTTAACAAATCGTAGTCATACAGGAGAAAGTGACCAAGTGTATTTTTTACAAAAAGGTGATCATGGACTATTTGATATCTTACTAGCTTAATATTGCCCTGAAAAAATCCCAAAGCAATTTTAAACTTGGAAGTATAATATATTGACTTGTTAAAAATGACTGTATTGAAGTTTATTTTCTTGCCAAGTAAAAGTGACTTAAATGGCCCTCCTGAACATTTTACGTTTTGTCAGTTGGTCACTTTCTCTTGTACGACTACGAAATATCATATTTTCTTATGATATATTCAAATAATCAAATTCAGTTACAATTTCAAGGTGCTTGTACATTAAAATGGAATCAAGTGAGTCATAATGGGATGGGGTCAAACCTTAATCCTCTGGTTTAAAGTCGACGATACTTACCACTCAATTATAACTGAAGTAATTATTTAAACGTTGACATAGAAGAGCAATTATTCGCTTTGTAAAGGTATTCGCGTCAGAGAGAATCAACTACTCTCATATCTCGTATGCAAGTTGGAACGGGATATTAGCAGTCTAGTTAACGTTAATCCCGGGATATCTCGGGTTCCAACGTTACCACGCTAGGGGTTTGAACCAATCTGGTAACTTGAAATATAACATTGTTATCGTTTGCATGAAAATACTCATTAATATCTGTGAATGGTTTTCATTGCTGATTCTCAAGTTTCGAACTAATTGCAGAAATGCAGTTTACAGGCAAAGCTAGTGCAAACAAATAATTCGTTTATAGGTAACGTACTTGCAAAATACACACTGCAAACAGGGATTTATCCAATATGAACTTTGTAAACTTCGTGATGGCTTCTCTGGATTATATTACAAATAAATTAATGAAGCCTTGGGCCATTTTTTAAAAAACATATAGTATTTATTCGTATACAAAAAATCTACATTGTTCATGATAGATTTCACAAAGAGTTTTTTTTATTATATGGGAGTTGACTTTATTATTTCCCTTGCTTTTTATTTATAAGGTTTATAAATCATTAAGTGGAGTTTTCTTTCTTCTAGCTAAAAAAATATGTTCTAGTTCAATCTGTGTTGGGAACAGAAGGGATAATCTAGTGTGGACTAATAAAAAAACATATCAGCGTTTGCTCATTGCAAAGGGGTTTAAGTATGGTTCCCGGTAACGAAGAAGATTGATACTTACTGCTTACTGTCTATATATTATAAATAAATATGTTAATTTTCGTTCGTTCAAAATCTTAATTCTTCTAAAATCAAATTATTTTGAAATTTCAAGTACTTCTGAATAATTTTTATTGCGGTTTTTTCGTATAATACTACCAAAACAGCACTGTCATTAAATAGAGAAAAGGATAAACTTTAAAATGATTTATTTAAAAAAATGCTTCAATAGTTTATTTTTTCTAAAGATCAAAGTTTTGTACTGACATTTCTTGGAGGGACTGCAAATAGAAACAACATCAATGTATGTATAAAGTGTTTTCCACTTTAACTTTATTTGACAATTTCTTTCGTCGTTACCGACATCATCGAACCAGTCTGATGATGTCGGTAACGCAGGAGTTTATGTCACGTCTGATTGACAGCTGTCTAGACATGAAACGAAAACTTTAAGCATATAAAGTTGCGGAAAATAATACTAATAATAATCAAATAAATAATCTGTATTTGCAAATTATCGGTATGACATATCAAGGTAAACAGCACTATTTTAGCATTAAAAAACACATTCGAAATTGATAACTGTAGGAAAATAGGTAGGTAGAAGGTCTACGTGGCAAGAAAGTTTGAGAACCAGTGGTACAGATATTTGGCTTTGTGAAAATGTTCCTTTGTAATTGCATTATGTAGGCTTGAATTAATATAATACCGTAAATATTTATAACGTCTTTGTCGGAAATGTTTCATAAATAAGTTAAAATAAAATGGCGAACAAAATAACTTTTTAACGTTGAAGGCATAAAGTAGAGGCTGTTAAATTTGATTGAAAAGCTTCCCATAATCAAAAACGCGGAGAAATTTTATTTGCAGTAAAATTGTTTGGTGTTTCTTCTCTTCTGGGAAATATTATTTTGCATCAGTAAAATAAAATAATTTCATTAAATGCGTAGTAACAAAATAAACTTTATTTCAAAGAAATTTCTGTAACAATTACTTTAATTGATTTTATCAAATACTGTTTACCATACAGAATTGTTTGAGAGTTGTTTGAATACTTATTTGTGATTGTAATATGAATGATTGTTTCTCGATAACTAAAATTTTTTTAACATCTGATGTAAAGAGCATTCTCACCAATAGATGTCTCTAGTGAAGTTTTAGTGATTCAAGAACAATGTTTCAAAATTGGTTCATATATATATATGTATATATATATATATATATATATATATATATATATATATTTATATATATATATATATATATATATATATATATATATATATATATATATATATATATATATATATATATATATATATATATATAGAACTTCCAAGAATTCAAGAAGTGCGGTTGTCAATAATGGGTAGAATTGGTGAATATTATAAGTGTGTAAAGTGATCACCAACCAGCCTATGATGGTCGTCAGCCCCGTAAATGCCCAGACATCCATATACTTCTTCATCTTTGATGATATGTTAAAAAATAATATAAAGCATACAAGAAGTCTGAATAATAATAATAATTCTGAATTTGTCAATCACCGTGAAATATATTACACATATGCAATAGAAGACTGAAATTAGATTACTTAGAAATGTTAGAAATTAAAAAGGCAATTAATAATAATTTGCAACTAATAAATACATAAATAAAAGATTTTTCTAAACTTCCGTTATTAAATATGTTTCCAATCACTCATCATCTTTGATCCCTATTGACTGTGACATCAACACGAAAAAATAAAGTCACTTGAATCTACTCAAGCTCCTTTGCCGTCAAAATGTTTTGAATTTTGTAAAGTAGATATTGTTTTAATATTAATCAGTCTTGATAAAGAAGCAGTTAGCTGCGAAACCGGTAGACATTAAAATTAAGTAATAATAAAATATTTATAGTGATTTTAAAACAAAGTTACACTTTAATTATAAAATTTTCCCTTTTCGTTGCATCAAAAACTACATTCATAATATTAGAATCTACGTATATATTTCAAAAAATATATTTTAGAACAATCTTATATCTAGAGTTATAAAATTTTCCATCGTATTACATATGTAATAAAGAAACAACTAGAATCTATTCCAAAACCAAAATGTTCATACAAATTTATTTAAATGGTTTATTTTAAGGGATTTAAAAAAAATATACAAAAAAGTTCATCTATTTTTTCTAGCCTTCACCAGCCTGATTATTTCGGTAACGACGAAACCCGGTCACTGGTCAAATAAAATAAATATGGAAAAAACTATATGGTGTTTATTTTAATTTTTAAAATGCAGTTCCCCCAAGAAATGTCAGTACAAACCTTAAACCCATTTTTATTCATAACATTTTGTGTGTCCAAATACTTGCTAACAAATCTGGGTTTTCTCTACTTTAAGAAGTCTTCTCTATCCATGTTGAGATGTTAAAAAAATTTAAACCCATTTATTTTACCTTCAATAAAGTTTGTTAAATATATTTGTACAAATTATTAATAAAATAATACTTATTATTTTTGGACATCTCATCAAAGATGAAGAAGAATATGGTAGTCTGGGCATTTACGGGGCTGACGACCATCATTGGCTGGTTTAAGTGATCACTTTACACACGTGTAACGTTCACCAATTCTACTCATTATTGACAACCACACTACTCAAAACCTTGGAAGTTCTATATATATATATGAACCAATTTTGAAACGTTTTTGAATCACTCGAATTTCACTAGAGACATCTATTAGTGAGATGAAAAGAAGCTTTTTATTGAGCAGAAACTCTTTTATTAGTGTGTGAGGTCCGAATCCTGGATTATAATCACACGCATGAGAAACGCCGGAAAATATCATTTTCATTGTTATCATTTTGGCTTATACGAGTAATTTGACTAGATAATTCATCATCTTCATCTTTGATGAGATGTCAAAAAATAATATGAAAATAACTCATTATTTTGACACACTCAAAATGTTGTAAATAAATACTTAATCTAAAACAATCGACTAAAACAGAATAATATAATGTAAACGGATTTTCTAATGTTATTTACGTTGAAAAATGATTTCTCTCTAGACGTGATCAATTGCTTTCTTGAGACATTTAACAAAAAAAAAAGAAAAAACAAATTAAGAACGCGGGTTTATTAAGGATCAGAAGCTCCTTTATCTCCACCTACCTGATTCCTTAAACGACTTAATTAATAGTTGAAAGGACAACGAAATCCCTTTTAAGTAACTGAAAGTGTTTTTCTCCGGGTTTCGACGTAAAAAGAACTCGGTCGGCTTTAACGGGCAATTTAGTTTCATGGGTCGCGTGGTATGGGGGAATAAAACTATCATGTCTTCTATACATTTCCTAATTCAATATAGGCAACGATCTTCCTACCGTACTTAAGTTGAATGCCACTCGTGGCCTATACTAGTTGATGATAATAAAACGAAACCTTTTTCAGGATTTGCGCTTTTATTAAACTTGATTTTTTGGTTTTACATTTAAAAGAGAATCATTTGTGTTTTCATTATGAACAAAAATATTTTAAGAATCTTCAAATCTGCTTCTTCTTCTTTTTCTTCCTACTAAATAATATTCGAAATATTTTGACGGTTAGGGAAAGAAGCTTAGGTAGATCTCAAGTGGCTTTTTTGTGTTGATTGGCAGTCACAGTCAAAAGGGATCTGGGATGATGAGAGATTGGAAACATGTTTAATAAAGGACTTTTAGCAAAATCATTTACTTGTGTATTAATTAGTTGTAAATTATTATTTATTGCCTTTTTAATTTATAATATTAATTAATCTATGTAATTTAAGTTCTCTGTGTGTGTAATATATTTAAACCTTTATTTTTATGAAATAAGTGATTATTTTCTATTATGTGATTGGCAAATTATTTGGTAAAGGATTTTAAGTTTATTAATAGTTCTTCTTTCTGAAAGAAAATTAAATTTTAAGCTTGATAAAAGAATATTGAAGTAAATATCGTGAATTGGAAAAGACATCTTATCTATAAGTTTATAATTCTTAATAATTATTTTGAACTTTTTCAATGTTATGAGAATGTATATTATAGTAAGGAGAGTTATATGGCGAGTTATATTCCAGATTGCTTCTAACGAGAGAACAATAAAATGTCTTGATAGAATTTATTGAATTGAAATTCTCAGTTTATTGAAGATCAGTTTGTTGCAGCGTTCTATTGACATGGGGATTCCAGAACCGTATTTGCTGTCTTCCTCGTCTGACTATATACCTCGTATTACAAATTTTACGAATTTTAGTGTTCCTTATTCGGACTTTTAACGTGTTTTCGGTTAAACACATCAATGTCCTCATTTCCATTGTAAAACTGTTTATATAAAACAGTTTAAAATTAACCTAGTTACACTTACCTTTTAACTCTGTGTTTAGATGGGAGTTTGTTTTCATTCTTTGTAAGATATTATTTAAGAATAAAACAAAAAATTAAAAAATATATATAAATAAGTAATGTAAGGAATCGATTCGTGCTTCAAATACGTAAATTAAAGCGAAATTTTTCAAACAAATTCCAAGTCAATCTCTTTGATGTAAATTGGTTGTACGTATTTTGATTAAATTCTATTAAGGCTGTTTAAGATGAATGTCAGTTTTAAGCCATTTCAATTACTGAAATGAAAGCGTCTTTAACATAATATTATGACGTGAAATTTGAGTCGAGACTCATGTACTAAAATATACCTGATGGAAAGTAATTGAGTGAAAAGGTATTTTTACACATACATAGACAGACACATACACACACACACACACATATATATATATATATATATATATATATATATATATATATATATATATATATATATATATATATATATATATATATATATATATACATATATTTATATATAAATATATATATACATATATATATATATATATATATATATATATATATATATATATATATATATATATATATATATATATATTTATATATATATATATATATATATATATATATATATATATATATATATATATATACATGTATATATATATATATATATATATATATATATTTATATATATATATATATATATATATATATTTATATATATATATATATATATATATATATATATATATATATATATATATATATATATATATATATATATATATATATATATATATATATATATATATATATATATATATATATATATATATATATATATATATATATATATATATATATATATATATATATATATATATATATGTCCGCCTCCATAGTGTAATGGTCAGCATGCTCGGCTACCGTACTGGAGGTCCCGGGTTCGATCCCCAGGGGGGGTTAAATAAATATAAGTGATTTTTTCACTCTTATATTTATTCAATTATACCCTGGACTGGTACCTGAAGCGGACGGCTGATCACCTTTCTTTCAGGTGGCCTTTCCTTCTATGCGTTTATATGAAGCAGTACCCTTTTCGCCATTGGGTGCAGATGAAGGTTTTTCGAAGATGTTTTGAAAACGATAGATGTTTTCATTTACAATTCACCTGTAGATGAAAACATTTGTTGTTTTCGAAAAAAGTCATGTGTAATGAATTATAGGTGGTTTTTTAAATAATTCGTTGAACTTGTTCAGTGCCAACGGTGTCCGCTCTACTTTCGATTCCATACATCATATATGTAATGTATAAAATCTAGTAATTTAAAAAAAAAAATCTTTTTACATGTAAGTATTTCGGCTCAACACAGGCTTTGCCTAAAGAGCCGTTATTCATATAATTAAAAAATGATTTTAAAAATGTAAAAAATTAAATTGATGCTTAACAAATAAATTTTAAAAATAAATAAACAGTAGGGCAATTTCAACCCGCTTAAATGTTTTGAATTTGAGTAATGCTCTCCATATCGTATCTGTCGATCGATGTGTCACGTTGTCATCCCGCGTGTAACAGATGCCAGAGAATGCTTTAAGGGATTTCCAGGAATTGATAGATTGTCTGTCGATTTGAATCCATCAAAACGATATAGAAATGAGTTTTAAAAACCTTTTATCGCAAAAGATGGACATGTTATTTTTTCCCCTTCAATCATTCATTTATTTATTGAACATTCTATTAAGAAGTACAACACAAGCCGTTTGAAAGATATAATGATATTATTTTTTGACATCTCATCATAGATGAAGAAGAATATGGAAGTCTGGGCATTTTTACGGGGCTGACTAGTTTAAACCAGCCTATGACGGCTGTCAGCCCCGTAAAATTGCCCAGACTTCCATATTCTTCTTCATCTTTGATGAGATGTAAAAAAATAATATGAAAATAACTCCTGTAATTAAATATAATCCAGATTTTGTGAAAAAGTATTTGGACACACTCAAAATATTGTAATTAAAGATAAAATAATTTTTAAAAATCAATATTTTTTACATTCAAACAAATTTGATATATTTACGTTGATATTTTCAGAAATAGAAATAATCTGCAGGCGCTAGTGATAAAAGTATATGATGTGTGCAAGGAAAGCGATTTTCTGATCTTCTTCTTTCTGACTCCATATTTACTTATCGTCTTAGTAGACTGTTGTGGTTGGCTCTCCAAGTCCTCGGGTTGTGAGTCCTTCTGTCGTGCACAACGTTATTTAGGCCATGCCTTTGAATTCTTCTTTTTTATGTTATATTTTTGTGGCATCAATATAATTTTTTGGTCTTCCTCTAGATGTCTTTCGAGGAAGATCCATAGCGATTGCCTGGTTCATGATATGTTATGGTTCTCTGCGTTCTATGTGCCCATACCTTCTCAATTGCCTTTCCTTTGCTCATGTTAGTATACAAAACGAGAGCCATGGTTTTCGAAAGAGATTGATGTAGATCTGGCTATAAAATAGGGAAAATGATAGATCGGTTATGTCGATGATTTTATTTTATTTTCATACTTTATTTCACTTCCAGTTCACCGTATGTTTTCTAGGGACGTACATATTTATAATGACAGGATAAGGAGAGTGGATGCTGAAAACAGAGTGAATGGTTCAAAACGAACTTCCCAAATATGCGAAATCATCTGCCTGTACCATAATTTCTCCATTCACTACTATTTTACACCCACATCTATATTCATGTCATTCCAAAACCATAAATTTGTCATCATTCATGTGCAAATATTTACTTTCAAATTATACACCCTTAACCAACTAACTCACAAACCGTCATGCTGCTTTCCCGTTGGGGTATGCAGAGAGAATAGAACACCACACCAATCTGCCTTTGCAAACAATCTTCGCCTCTTCCATATTCATGCATCTCCTCATACATACCGCTTATTATTCCGACTCCCAACCTGACTACGCCGGAATATTTCAAATATTCGCTAATGCCAAGTTTTCCACGTTTTTGCCATATTTTATTTCTAAACACACCCTTGACACCATAATTTAATGCTCAAAATAAAATAACAACAGAAATGGGTTAAGAATTTCACGAATTATGAAAATCACTTCACAAAAAGACTTAATAATTGCAAATTCATGGGAACAATTTTATTTCATTTGGTAATAAATCGTTTTTATGTTTAAAGGAACGCTTTTTAGTGTACAATTAATAAGAGGCGGCATCTGTTTTACCCGTTCTACAATTTATTACCCCACTTGGCATATTATTTATCAAACTGAATTCATTAAGTTAGAAGAAACAAAAATACTATGTTACATCTACCCCGTGTAATAACTGCCCGTTTAAAAATGATTAATAACGCTTCGTACATAGGAAATAAAAAAATTATTAAAAAGTGTTCCTTTTTAATTTCATTTTAGTTACGTTAAAATTGAGTTTGTCAATGGCATTGGGATAGTTTAACTTTGAAAACAGAAATCATATATACATTTTATTTATTTTGATTGCCATTCTAGGATTTTAATATTTTCTTTGACCAAATATTTATATTAATAGTGTTATATTTCTTCAATATTTTTTGTAAACAGTATAAATTACAGTATCAGAAAAAATATACTCATAGTATTCGCTCAGTGATATAGTGCAGAGTCATTTTCATATTTTTTTTGACAAAAAAAAATACTTACATAGTGTTATATTTTTTTAATATATATTTTTTAAACATTATAAATCACAGTATCAGAAAAAAAACATGTAACACAGGCTCTTTTTTTTTGCTCAATGACAAGGTGCAGAGTCATCTTGAAAAATGCACTCAGAAATATAGGAGTAGTACATTTCAATTGTTGGGAATAAATATTCTTCCAAATTTCTTTTTGTAAACTTATGCTTTCGCAGTAACTTTTATAAATGCTAATTGAAAGGAATTGTTATCACTTGTGTAACTTTTACAACCTCTAATGGGCAGAATGACAGTATACGTCATATATGCTTAAAGATATGTTTATTTATACATTCAGATTTTTATCATTTCTTCGTATTTTAAAATAATAAAAAAAATATAATTAAATGGTGATTGACGAGTGTGCGATTTTAAGATATTTTTAAACAAACTCTGAAAGAAATATCAGTTTCAATTAAGAGATCGCGATGAAAAAGAAAGAGAAGATCGTTTTTAGGTCGTTTGTTTAAGTGGAGTGGTCATAAATAAAAAAAACTTGAATTTTCAGGAGAACGTTTTTAAAATTTAAAAACATAAAACAATGTATTAAAAGTAAATATCAGGCCACATATTGAACATTTATCTTCAACATCTTTTTAGGTAAAACCTTAAGGTTTTTCCTCCATTTGAAAAATATTTTGTTTATTTAAAAAAATAATTAAACAATACCTTTTCTTCAAAATGTAAAAACAACACTTTCTGCCCTGTAGCCGGTAAATATCAAGTTAAAATATGTCTCTTTTGCTGGGATATAGTACATTTTCTGGGCATACCGAAAACATGCACAACTGAAAATTGACGATTTTTGATTTATGACGTTCTTGAAAGGAGTGAGCGATGTGGCAAATGTGAACGGGAAAATTGGGTGAAGGAAGGGGGGCAAACTTTGCAGGACCAAGGCAATGAGAAAGATAGATCTGGCATGGTTACGTAATTGAATAAGCTATAAGAATATGGCAGTACAGTCATGGGAAGGGTTATGTCCTCTTTACCTCCTTTTAAAGAGAAAAAGTAAGTTTATTTTGCAGTATAATAAATTTGCCGATGTATATTGCTCAATTTCAGTCAGTATATTTACCAATTTTTATCCTTTTTTTCAGACCATGACTAGAACACACACATTTTATTAATGATGATTGAAACCAACTTCAGGTAAGGTATTTTATTTCCATAGAATTTAGATATCTTATGTGGTTTGGCCAACGTTTTTGCGATTTAAGTGATATCACGAAATTCTATTTAATTAACTTTTATATATTATTTTTTGACATCTCATCAAAGATGAAGAAGAATATGAAAGTCTGGGCATTTACGGGGCTGACGACCGTCATAGGCTGGTTTAAGTGATCACTTTACACACGTGTAACATTCACCAATTCTACCCATTATTGACAACCACCCTACTCAAATTCTTGGAAGTTCTGCATATATATATGAACCAATTTAGAAACCTTGTTAACTTTTAATATTTTAGGCATACAAAAGATTTTTTTTAAACCAACTTTATACTGTGTTTTTGGAGATAAATCTAAAGTAAATTACGTAAACTCTTGGAAGTTCTATATATACGAGCCAATTTAGAAACATTATTCTTGAATCACTAGAATTTTACTAGAGACAACTATTGGTGAGATGAAAAGAAGCTTTTTATTCAGCAAAAACTCTTTTATTAGTATGTGAGGTCCGAATCCTTGATTATAATCACACACATGAGAAACGCCAGAAAATACAATTTTTATTTTCATCTTTGTAGCTTATAATTTGACCAGATAATTTATTTACAACATTTTTAATGTGCCCATATACTTCGCAAATCTGAGTTATCTCCAATTACAGGAGTATTTTTCCTAGATTTTTTTTTTATATCTCATCAAAGATGAAGAATAATATGGATAATAAAGAAACACCTTCCGACACCTCTTCGACTCTCGATCTAACCCTTAAATGATCAGTTGCCTTAGCTCGTACTTTTCTTCTCCGAGCACATATCGCTCACTCCTTTCAAGAACGTCATAAATCAAAAATCGTCAATTTTGAGTTTTGCATGTTTTCGTAATGCCCAGAAAATGTACTATATCCCAGCAAAAGAGGCATATTTTTTACTTAATATTTACCCGCTACAGGGCAGATAGTGTTATTTTTGCATTTTGAAGAAAAGGTATTGTTTAATTATTTATTTAAATTTACTAAATATTTTTCAAATGGAGAAAAAATATTCAGGTTTTACCTAAAAAGATCTGTTGCACAGTAAAAAGTTAAATGATTGGCTTGATATTTATTTTTAATACATTGTATTTTATGTTTGAACTTTAAAAACATTCTCCAGAAAAATCAAGTTTTTTGATTTATGACGTTCTTGAAAGGAGTGAGCGATATCTCAAATAAGACACAAATTAATTTGAAATTATTAATAAACATTAAATCACTTTTTTGCTTTTTAATTCTTTTTCTTTTTCAAACTTTTATCCGCTCCCAATGGTATATAGGGCACTGCATCACATAAAAGCAGTGTTATGTTGATCGTTAACACATGAAGAAAAGATGATCAGCCCTGCGCTTCAGGGTCCAGTCCAGGGTTATATTGAATAAATATAAGAGTGGAAAAATCACTTATATTTATTTTACCCTCCCCCCCTTGGAAATCGAACCCAGGACCTCCAGAGCGTGTTGACCATAACTTTACGTGGCTTTTTTTAAGGCTCCATAAAAAGTGTTTAAAAGGGTTCCATTGCCAAAAAGTTTGAGAGCTGTTGGCTTAATATAATTACCACAGATTGAATATATTTATATATGTACATGTCATATTTGCGAGCTTTTTGAAATCCAATACGTATTTTTTTTGCAAGTCAGCTGCCACGCTCGACAGTGATCTCACTTCACTTTGAATTACGAGCGCTATTTTCAGAGCGCATTTAAAAACTCTTTGCACTGAAATTTTCTCGAGTTTCAGATGTAGTTAACCACTTGAAAGCTGAAGCGGTTTCTTCGTCCACAGTGTAAACAAGTAAAGAGCTTTACAGCTTTGATCGCCCGAAGCGAACATTCATTATCATAGAGTTTTTTTTACTCTCCTAGTATTTTACAAGGCACGTTAAAAAAAGCGCAATCAACATTATTTGTTTTTTTTCTTGAAACATTTTCTTGGACATTTTGCCATCTAAACGTTTTTAATAGTTATTATAACATAAATGTGGAATTGTTAAATTAGCTTTATTTTTATTAATGTAACTATTTTTGTTAATGTAATGTAATGTTTATTATTGTTAGTGTCTATTGTTTATTATATACTTTTTAAAATGTAAAGCTGTACAATTTCAGAACAAATAAAAATTAAATTAAATTAAATTAAATTAATAAACACAGAACTAACAAACAAACTAACCATCAAGCCACTTCACCGAAGGAGTAGGCAGAGAAAATAGAACGTCACACCACTCTGTCTTTGCAAACATTCTTCGCTTCTTCCGCGTTCATGCATCTCCTTATACATACCCATCGATTTTTACAACTCCAGTCCTGGCCGTTTTAAGTATTTTGCAAACCTAACCGTCTTAAGTTTTTCTCGGTCTTCCTCTGCTCCTTTTTTCACAACATAAATGAAGAATAATATAGAAATGTGGTATTTACGGGGTTTATGACTGGTTTAAGTGATACACGTGTAATATTTAACAATTACCCAAGATTGGTAAGCAAACTAGATTTTCAAATTTAGGAACTCATTAAATTATTCACCGATTGCTTTGAAATTTGACACAATATTGCATTTAAATACGCACGTGTTTTTATAAAGAATAGATGTTTTTATCTAGGACAGATAAAATTTTATTTTTTAACTTCTTTTTCACCGCAATCGCAGCGCCATCTGTTGAAATTAAAGCAACTCACGCAAAACTTAACTTTTTTATGGTGGATAACGTGGTTCATTACTATTGATGTCATTTAGCAAATGCAATGTTTACTATAATTTATATTTGAAGCAGTAACATTGTGATTTTCCATTTTATAATTGAAATGTAGCTTTGTTTTCAAATCGCTATAAATTTATGGTGATTTTAAAACAAAGTTACATTTTTAATTTAAGTTTTACTTGGTAAATACCACCATGACTCATAATCTATCGTGACACGTGTTTCGATGCATTTCAAATCATTTTTAAACACCTAAACATTGTGCGGAATGCATCGGAATGCATGTCATAATGGATGTAAAGATATAGTGGTATTTGCCTAATAAAACTGAAATTTAAAATATATGCATTTTACAACCAAAGGAATACTGAATCAATTAATGAAATTATACATATTACACACGTATATTTTCTATTTTCTTTCCATTTCATTTAAGCAGACTGAACCACAGCAATGCGTGTTTAGGTACAACAAGTTATAAATATATTTATCTGAAAGAATCATTCGAATTAAAAACTACTCGTAAAAGCGCTGCTCAAATTACTTAAGAAAAATAAAAGCTCGAAAAATTCAAAAAGTGGTTTGGCTGTTATCCAACATTTGAAAATGTTATCACTTTCCTCAGATACCATATGGCTTTATTTATCGTTAACACAGAGAGCCTTAATGTATCTTAAAATAATAAACAGATATTGGTTCGCGTAATAAATAGAGATAAACGTAAAAATAATATCCGCAAAGATCGTTTTCTTTTCACGTTTCCAAAAATATCTGGATCTTAAAAATCAAAATGATAATGACGCATACTTTTGTTTTCAGACAATATATCCAAATATTGAGGAAAATCTGCAATACCTGAATTTTCTATGTTAACCCACGTGACCACAACGTTTTAATTGTGGTAAGCGCATGACGTCATGCCGTTTTGAAATAAAATATATATCTACCACAAAGTTCAGTTTTGGTATAAACCCTCACCAAAAAAAAGTGAAAAAAGTTAAAACATATGAAGTAAATAAGTTAAAACATGTCAAACAATAAATAATGTGAAAATAAGTCGTTAAGCAAAATTAAAGAACAAATCATAGGGATTTTACAAATTCAATTTTTCATTTTATTATTATAATTTTCAAAGTATTAGTGGTGCAGCCTAGTTTTAGTGGAACTATTTAGAATAGTAGAACTATTTATTGTCGGGTTGTGGTCTCTTTAGTCAGAGTTTCTCGGTTCGAACCCACTCTACCATAATTTGAAACCTATTTCTAGTAATGAGCCGCTTAGGCTCACAGAAATAGTATGAAATTGAAATGTTTGTGTAAATAATAAAAACGCAAATATTTCTCTTTAATAAAAAAAAATAAAGTAGTCAAGCAAGATTAGTAAGATCAGTGTGATTTTAACGATTTGGTTTCATATAATTTATATTTGAAGAACTTACTTTGTGATTTTTCATTTTATAATTAAAATGGAAGTTTGTTTTTAAATCACTATAAATATTTCATTAAAAGTATTAATCAGTCTTGATAAAGAAGCGGTTAGCTTCAAAACCGGTAGACATTTAAAATAAATAATAATAAAATATCAATAGTGATTTTAAAACAAAGTTACTTTTTAATAATATGATTTGGTTTCACTTTAAACTTTCGTATTATTAAACCTCAAATGAGTGTTTATTACTGAATATGCTGATGAACTAGGTAATGGAAAATAGTCAATTGACAGTCAAAATTATTACTTAAAGAAGGTTATAAAATACGATTTCAAAATAAACATTCGAAAACATTTTATTTAAAATACTTATAAAATACCAGTATTACATTTTATTAATTTAAACACGATTATTTTCAGGAACTACTGATTTTCTTATCAACGAGTAAATATTCAGATTGTATTTTCACATGTTAATGAGAACATCTGTTGTTCTCATAAACTAGTGATGTTTACGTTAATAAACTTAAAAAGTGGTATTACGCAAGTGTATTATTTTGTATATTTCAATCATTGTGTTTTTCCGCAAACTAAATTTTTCCACAGTCAGTAAAAACTTAATTTTAAAATTAAAATTTTGCATTATATATCTCATTTTGGGATTTTCAAAAATCATTCGCCTGAATCCAAAGATGGCTTGGTAACGTCTGTTTTTGGGTCGTCTATATTTATGCCGCCCTTTGAGATTGGCATTGAAATACGTACGTTTGTTAGAGCATATACTCCATTTGAAATATGGAGAATTCGGAGTAAAACCAATTTATCCCGATTTGGTCGTATATAAATTGGACAGAGGAAAACAAGTTTTACCAGAATAATACATTTTCCGTAATACATTGTCAATATGCGTATTTAGTTATCGATATGCGAACAGTAGCGCTCATGTGAGAAGAAACACGATTGAAAATTTACTGTAATCTTTACTAATAATCTACTTTATCAAAAATGTAATTTTTCATATTATTTTTTAACATCTCATCAAAGATGAAGAAGAATATGGAAGTCTGGGCATTTATGGGGCTGACGACTGTCATAGGCTGGTTTAAGTGATCACTTTACACACGTGTAACATTCACTAATTCTACCCATTATTGACAACCACACTACTCAAATATCATCCCCTGACCTGGTACCTAAAGTAAACTAAAAGTTCTATATATATGAAACAATTTAGAAACCTTGTTCTTGAATCACTAGAACTTCACTAGAGACATCTATTGGTGAGATGTAAAGAAGCTTTTTACTAAGCAGAAACTCTTATATCAGTATGTGATGTCCGAATCCTGGTTTATAATCACACACATGAGAAACGCCAGAAAATACCATTTTAATTTTTATTATTAAGCTTATAATTTGACCAGATAATTTATTTACAAATGTTAATGTAATTTGTAAATGTTGTAATTTTTCATCATAAAACTTTCATCAAAGTCTTAGCTAAATAAAAAAAAACTCAGTTACTCATCTATACGTGATACTGAAAGTTCTCGTATGAATGAATAAGTTAATTAAAAGATAAATGCATTTTTCGAAATTGGTGTGGTTGTCAATCATGGGTAGAATAGGTAATGATTAATATATATATATATATATATATATATATATATATATATATATATATATATATATATATATATATATATATATATATATATATATATATATATATATATATATATATATATATATATATATATTGTATAAAACGATCATTTAAACCAAAGGTCGTAAGATTCGTAAATACTCAAACATCCATATTCATCTTCATCTATTTAGAGACGACAATATATTAGTCTGGCTAAAAATAAATATGCTCAAATTAAATGTAAGCGAAATGAAATACATGGAACTAGGCAAGAGAAAAGCAAATACTCGTATAGGGTTGAATATAAACATTTACAGTGATGTCATTTAGGAGGTGGATGAAATCAAATATTGTATTTGGGTGTTATTTTAGACTCAAAATTGACTTTGGTAGCAAACATTTTTTATTTTTTATTATTACTATCTCTCAGACACTGGATTTTCATACAATTCTCACCTCTTTTTTTTTCAATTCAACAAAACTTTAAGCAACTTGAGAGTTATATGACATATCGCTCACTCCTTTCAAGAACCTCATAAATCAAAAATCGTCAACTGTCAGTTTTGCGTGTTTTCGGAATGCCCAGAAAATGTACTATATCCCAGTAAAAGCGGCATATTTTTAACTTCGTATTTACCCGCTATAGGGCAGAAAGTGTTATTTTTGCATTTTGAAGAAAAGATATTGTTTAAGTATTTTGTTTAAATATACTAATTATTTTTCAAATGGAGACAAAATTTTCAGGTTTACCTAAAAAGATCTGTTGCACAGTAAAAAGTTCAATAAGTGGCTTGATATTTATTTTTAATACATTGTATTATATTGTCAAACTTTCGTTCTCAAAAACGTTCTCCTGTAAAATCAAGTTTTTTGATTTATGACGTTCTTGAAAGGAGTGAGCGATATGTATGAGTGAGTTACAAAAAATTGAGTAGTGTGGTTATTAAGTAGAATAATAAATGTTACACGTGTTTAATAGGATCAACTAAACCAGCCTATAACAGATTGTAATTTCCTGATAATGCCCAGAGTTCAATATTCTTTTTGATCTGTGTTGAGATGTCAAAAATGTAAGTTTCATTTGAGAGTATTTGATGGATCCATAAATCAGGAATTAATTAGAAACCCATGAAACGCGTCAAACTAGTATTTTGAAATATAAAGGAATCCCTATGGAAATGTTGTCAACATATTGTTTGCTGACCATAAAATTACTTGTATATTACAGTGTAATGAAATCCACATATGATTTTATGTCGAATCGAATATTTGATTTGTACTTTTCCGTTGAGGATTAGGATTACATTATTTGTGGAAATTATTTCGAGGTTTGTTTTTTAGATTATTTGTTTTCATAAATACATCCACGTAAGCAATGATAAAACATTGTTTAAAGGTCACTGTTTAGTGTATAGTTGTTATAAATAATCAAACTCCTGATTTCAACAATTAAATTAAAACATAACATGACGTACTACTGTGTCGTAAATATTTTAAAACCAAACAATAAAACTGTAGAACTCCTTGAAAAATACAAAAATGTTATATAACAACAAAAATCAAAAATAAAAATTAATTTAAAGCTCTGAGATGGACTCAGTGAAGAAATATTCATAAATTTTTTTTATACGGAAATAATTCTGAATACTTTTTTCATAACTATTCACTGTTTCATATTTTTATAATATTTATTATGATAGTCTGAAATGACTTGAAAATAATATAACAATCTAAACATTATATTTTATTTACAAATAACTTTCTTACCATTCAAAATTCAGAAATATATATTTTTTCCCAATATTTTATTTGTGTCTAACAGTTGATTTTATGCATTGTTCTATTTGTATTTCTTGACGATTTTATTATTTCAGGATAAGAAAATAGCAAAGTGAAGTTAAATTGAAGAAAATCTCTCTTAATTGAATGGAATCTATATTTTATCCATCAATATCCATTAATTCATACTCTAAGAAAGAAATTACAAGTTTATGATTGCCAAAATATGATACAAATAATTTGGACTGTTTTTTTTTAAATAATGATAGGATACTGCGTTAATGGTAGTGGTATTTGGTTGTAGACTGACCTTTGTGGGCATTCAATTTAATTGATTTTTCATCCAAAAATCTAATCAATGATGTAGCTTCATCTGAATTGTATTTGATGTTGATCACCACTTATACTCCATTGGTATTTTGTCAAGTTCTTTTTCCAAAAATACTGCACCTTCAAGAGTGGAAATTGTTACCTCATAAATATTAAAACGTAATCGCCTAATATACAGTATAATATGCAAGGGTCTACTGGTTCCCTATGCAACGTTTTGAGAAACTAAATGCAGCGTATGCGAGTAGATTGTCTATAACGTATGCAACAAAATGAGTAGAAACTATTCTTCCACTGATTCCTTTCAATTGTCGGTTGAATTCAAAGAAGCTTCGGTCTGATCCAAGCCAATTTTCTCTAGTGCACTTAAATAACTTTTACTTCTAAAATTACCAGAATTATATCCATTTTTTCAGAGTGACACAAATTTTGTTGATTAGGTTATCCAATACTGACGAGAATTAAAACGCAAAAATAGGCATTAAGTAGAATAACAGCCAATTTTAACATTCGTTAATATAACACAGTTTCATAACTGTTTTCAGCGTTTCATAATTATTGTCAGTTGAATTTCATAACAGCTGTACCAATTCATGGTGTACTCGCTATTGTTAGATGTTTCCTATTAAGGTGTGAAAATAAATCACGAAAGCTTATAGGTCGTTTATGAATAACCATTAGGAATTAACTTTCAGTTTGAAATAATAAGTAAAATATATCCCATACCCTTATTTGAATATCATTATTTCTTAATTTTTTTATCATTTGGTTCGGCAGTCACTTTTTAATAATATTTATCTATTATTTATTTTTATAAAAAACATAAACCTATAAAAAATTCTAAAAAAATAATGATTTTTTCTATTAAGATTTTACATGGTAAATATCACTGTTTCTTCAAATTTATTGTGACTCGTGTTTCAAAGGATTAAAAAACTATTCAAAATCGATCACTCAGAAACACGTGTGACAATAGATTTGAATAAATAGTGGTATTTAACAAGACACATTTTATTTAAGAAATCATTCTTTCTGTGAAGTTAAATTAACATTTCTATTTTTGATAACAAAAACGTTAATTTCAAAGCAGTTAATAACTGCCATATCGATGAGGCAAAAACTGATGGCCGAAAAATAGAGTTCAAGAGGATAATCGTCTTCTTATCCTTATCTGCACTAGATGGTGCATAGCGCACTGAACCATTTAAACCCGGTATTATCTTTATATTTAAATAAATGAACACATTTATTAAATTTTGAACAATATTCGAACAATTATATTGGAAGTATGTTTAAATTATTTGCAAGTTCAGGATTACACACCACAAAGTATTGAAATGTCAAGGACAAAGTCTAGGTCCTGTAAATACTGAAAAGTTTCGTATTCCTTTATCAATAGTTTCGTTTGTTCTCAGATATCTTGATTAAAAAAAGGTTAAATACAACCAGATAAAGAGATTTGGATCACTAACTCGACACCAAACTAAGACAAACAAAACTAAGAAGTATTTTGGTGGAACAAAGTTTTGCTTTGGACGATTAAGGTGTTAACGTTAACTTTGGAGAATGTTGGAAGTATCTAGCCAACATTTTCGATTAAAGTAATATATTTAATCTTCTTGCGTTTATATACACTACTGCAGTGCTCCGCAACCTTTTCTCACTTGCGACACTCCAAAATTCTTCCTAGAATTCCGCGGCACACCTATAGTTTTATTTCTATTGATTTGGCTTTTAATTTATAGCACTCTATTTTAATTTATGCATTAATTGTTAAATCAAACACCGATTTTTTTAGTCAACTTTTTTTTATTGTTAAAAAATATATAAAAATTTATATTGTGACAATTGTTTCGCCTCACATTTGATTGAAAATGCCATAACTAAGTGGAACCATTGTCATAATATTAATTTTTATGTGATTTTTCACAATAAAATACAACTTAGTAGACTCAAAAAATCTGTGTTTTAACAATTAATACATAAAATACGTTGAAAAATGATGTATTCATAATTATTTTATAATTTTGAAATAAAAGACAATGTTATGAAAAATAATTTGTCATTGTGTGTTAACACACAATGACCAATTATTTTTGTATTTAATTACATAATGTGAAATTTAAAAAATGTCAATTACATTGAATTTAGTCGCGGCACATCTGAATCCTGCTCACGGCACACTATTGTGCCACGGCACACCGGTTGCGGAGCACTGCACTACTGTACATATATCTCAGTTAACAATGGAAACATCTTAAACCAACTCTAGCGAGCATAATTTTGAATAAATTTACCATCTAGGAGTAATTTAAACACAAGATACGACTTTTTAAAAATTTAAAGGTCATTTCATATTTTCAACGTTATATTTTAGTTTTTTTCAGAACTTGAAGGTTGTTTCTGAGTTAACGATTTTCTATTTTTTTTATTTATTTGACTTGGAAAATAAACGTATAAATATACCCATCTTCCAAAGATATTTTTCAACCCTTATTCGCACCCAATGGTGCATAGGGCACTGCATCGTTTTGACGCAGAGTTATCTTGATATTTAATTGCATAAAGGTAAGATAATTAGTCCTGCGCTTCAGGTACCAGTCCAGGGTGATATTAAATTATTATGAGAGTAAAGATAACTTTAATTTATTTTGGCCCCTCTCCTGGGAATCGCACTCGGGACCCTCAGCACGGCAGTTAAACGCGCTAACCACTACGGCAGTCTAAATAATCGTTAGGTAGTCTCAATTTTATATTTTTTTCATTTTTTTTCTAAAGACATTGTTTTATCTCTCTTTTTATGTGATGGTTTTTTTATAAAATAAATATATTTAGTCTCCATTTTACTTAGAAAACTTAAGTGATTGATATTTTAAAAGAATAATATTTTTTAAATTGTTCATGTATATTAAGCTCCGTTAAAAAAATAATGTACCATAAAAATTAATTATTAAATTTCATAAAAATGGAAGAATGCTGAGCCGATCACATGTTATAATTCTTTTCACGTACAGAATGGAAATAAAAAAACTAGGATGGGTAAGCTTTAAGTACCACAAATGCTGCTTAAATCGTCATGAAATACAACCCTTAGGGGGGGTTATAAATTTATACCAGTGACATCATCCAACATTCACTCGAACACAAATATATTAAAACATTTCATCACGTGTATGGATTATCTGTAGCTAAAAGCTATGGTGGAGTTTTAAAAAAGACATTACTTGAATGAAAATATATTTATTCCATCAGATACTAGATTATTCACCCTACGGATGACACATTATAGATAACGTATTACTTTGCATATACTTTGATAACTATGTAATAAAAATTAGCATGAAAAAGAAAGGCAGGCAAAAGTGTTGAGATGGTTTGGACATGTGGAGCGTATGAGTGAAGAAAGAACGGTTAAACAAATTTATGGAGCGAATGTAGTTGGAAAAAGAAGCAGAGGACGACCGAGGAAAACTTGGCACAATCAGGTATGTCAAATACTTGAAAGCGGCCGGGTCAGGAGTCGTAATAATCGTCGGGTATGTATGAGGAGATGCATGAATGTAGAAGAGGCAAAGAATGTTTGCAAAGACAGAGTGGTGTGGCGTTCGATTCTCTCTGCCTACCCCTGCGGGGAAGCGGCGTGATAGTTAGTTAGTTAGTTTTTTATGAAAAAGAAATCCAACAGCATTGCATGTAAACATTTAAAAATAATTTTTAATTAAATTTTTGCTAAGTAAATACCGCTATTTCTTAAAATCTATTGTGACGTGTGTTTCGATGCATTCTGGGTCGTTTTCAAACACCGTATGTGAAACTAATTCTAATTTTTAATGTTGAGTCTTTGGGACGTTAGCTGTTTCCTACTTTTATTAATATATTTTATTTTTATTTACCTAGAAAAACTTTAATTAAAAATGGATGGATTTTAGCGTACAGTATCTACCGAATCAATCAACATTTTTGTTAAGTGTTCATATTAATTTTTAATAATTGGCAGAATAATGAACGCTATACAAGTGTAAAAAGTGATCACTAAAGTCAACCGAACGATAAGTCGTAAGCCCTGGAATGCTCAGATTTCCATATTCTCTCATCAAAAAGCTGGATGTTTCGTCTCAAGTTGAGACACCTATAATTAGGTAAGGTAAGTAATGTTAGGTACAGGTAACAGTTCATCAGTATTAGGTTTGCTTACGCTTTTATTTACCGGATAAAATTTTACAAAATTTTGGTAATTACTTGAAATTCTCAGATGCCTTGATTTAAAAATTTACGTGGAATTTATATCAAATTAATTAAATAAGAGGTACGGTAAAATGTTTTTATTTAAGACGTAATTATGAAGAATTTTTAATTATAATTTTAAGAATTTGATAGTAATTTTGAAATTAACAGTCTAAAAATATACTATCGTGGGATGGAAAAAAGATTTGAGTCTGAGGAACGCTAGTTAGTTATTTTAATATTAAGAATTTTTTTTCAAGAATGAAAAAAATATGATTGAAATAATAAACAAGAAAGCGTTTGGAATCGGACAAATAAGCCTATTTTTTACACACAGAAAACCCTCGATATAACGGACCTTTATTTATTAAAAAGAGGCCCCTTACTAAAAAGCTAGTAATTTTTTTTAAGTAGTCGTCAGATAACGAAGTTAAACTTTATCATACTAATTTTCGTAAATTTAAGGACTTGATTATAAAAAAAGCAAGCAAAACTTGATTTCTTTTTCCAACCAGGATTACCGAAAGTAAACGCGTCGATATCAAACAGTAACGTCACTTCACGACATGTGTCCGAAGACAATAAATATATTTTTGTTTGTGTTTTGTATTGTTTATTTAAATCTTAATACAGTGATCATACTTTTATATTTTTTTACCGAAAGTAAGCGCGTCGATATCAAACAGTAACTTCACGACATGTGTCCGAAGACAATAAATAAATTTTTGTTTGTTTTTTGTATTGTTTATTTAAATCTTAATACAGTGATCTTACTTTTATTTTTTTTTACAAAAATTTTAGTAATATTAGTATCTAACCACTCACCGAGATTTTTATGTCTACCGGTTTTGAGACGTACTTCGTCAGAATAATCACTACAACAGCATGCAAATAATACTACCCGTTACCACCATAGCGCTATTCACACGTATTTTTTGCATGCTGTTGTAGTGATTGTCCTGACGAAGAGACGTCCTGAAAACCGGTAGACGTAAAAATCTCGGTGAATATAATTAACATTTTAAAATTAACATAAGAGTTAAAATGACAAACCCAAAGTAAATGCTTTAAATATTAATAATATTGATAATACGGTGTTCATATTTTCAAACCAACTTTTTTTTATTTATTTTACACCTTTTTTATATAACAGACTTATATAACAGCATTGAAACACGTGTTACAATGAATTTTAAGAAATAGTGGTATTTATCATTCAATTTCTTTTTTAGTTAATTGATGTCTTTTATTGAATAAATTTCTAAGAGGAGTTTTTAATATGTGTCATAGTTAATTTGACTAAAGGAAGCAAATAACCTGAATAATAAATAGTGTGCTTAATATACTTGACAAACATTTTACAATAACACCATTTTACATTAAAATAACAATGGAAACTGTATTATTTGAGATGATCTACAAATATTGCTTGTGTGCCTAATAGTGTTTGAAAATGTTATTAGTAAAAGTACTAACCAGCACTAGAGATGTAATGGCGTTAGTTGATCCGGTATAATTAATGTAAATATGTGCACAATGGAGTGATAAATTTAATAATATCGTAACAATCCTTTGTAAATAATACATCGTTTGCTTTGAGTACGTATTTTAGAATCCATGTCAAGTCTTCACCATGGATTCACCTTCTTCTTCTTCTTCTGACTTTTATCCGTACTAAATGGTGTATAGAGCACTGCAACGAATCGACTCAATTGATCAATCAAATGATCAATGATCAGTCCAAGTACTAGTCCAGATAAAATAAATGAACTTTTAATTTTATACTCGTAATATACAAGAGTTAAAAATCAAACTTACTAACTAATACTGCTCTTTTTTTTGGGGTAGGCATAGAGTATAGAACGCCGCATCTGCATTTTCAAATATTCCTCGCTTCTTTCAGATATTATATTATAACCCACAGATTTTTCCGACTCCTCACCCGACCATATTAAAGTATTTGAAATACCTGTTCACGACAAGATTTCCTCGGTCTTCCTGCGCTTCTGTTTCCAACTTTATTCGCCTCGTATATTTGTTTAACTGTTTTTCCTCGCTCATTTGTTTTACATGTGTAAACCAAGTCAAGACCTTTCTTCATTTATCGATAACGCTTATCTCAGCTTTATTTATCAAAACAATCAATTGTTGATCACGCGTTTTCAATATTTTAAAACAAAAATGGTGAAATATCACTCTTAAGAAAACAATGAATAATTTTTAAATTGTCGATTGCAACGTTTTTTTTGCTGTTTCCTCTGCTTCCTCTGGGGTCCAAATAGATTAAGTAGATTTATATTTTTTATTGTTTATAAATTTACTAAATAAATACCATTTTTTCTAAAAATCTATTGTGACACGTATTTTGATGCATTTTCAAACACAAAATGATTTCCAAACATTCCGCATCATTTTGTGTTTGAACTACTACTTACTACTTTGAACTTCTAGTGCAGTCGTTGAAACACAAAATGATGCTGTATTTATCAAAACATGTGTCAAAATATATTTTACGAAAAAGTCGTAACCACTAACTATAATTTAAATTCAAATGAATTGCCATTACCACAAAGTGACTGCTACATCAATTAATAAGATTTTTATCTATTTTGGTTTATGAATATAGATTTTAAAATCATAGCATCATATTTGTATGGGGAAGTTATGTATTGTGTAAAACATGGGCTATTTTCTTGAAGCATTAATCCAGGGAACAGTTCCGTTTACAAATATCCCGGTCATTTTGTTTTGAAGTGACTGCCGAATCAATTAATGCGATTTTTTATCTACTTTGGTTTATGTATATAGATTTTTAAATCATAGCATCGTATTTGTTAGGGAAGCTATGTATTGTGTAAAACATGGGCTATTTTCTTGAAGCATTAATCCAGGGAACAGTTCCGTTTACAAATATCCTGGGTCACGTTTTGTTTTGGAGTTAGAGTGTGCAATTAGTTAGCGGTAATCTGACGTATCAATCTGTACGGTAACGTAGACTTCTCGCTGCGGGAGCGGGGGAGCTCGATTAGTCCGGGTTAGTTGTCGATACGACCGACATAGCACAGACCATGGTCGGTCTACCTAGGCCAGGGATGGTAAACTTATGGCACGCGTGCCAAAGGTGGATTTGCATGGCACGTGAATGAAGAAAAAAAAAGATTTTACGAAAATTCAAGAATGTTTTAGAAATAGTACTCAACAAATCGTAGTCGTAGAACAGGAGAAAGTGACCAACTAACAAAACGTAAAATGTTCAAGAGGGCCATTTAAGTTACTATTGCTTGGCAAGAAAATAAACATCAATGCTGTTAATTCTTTTTTAACAAGTCAATATATTATACTTCCAAGTTTAAAATCGCTTTGGAATTTTTTCAGGGCAATATTAAGGTAGTAAGATATCAAATAGTCAATAATCACGTTTTTGTAAAAAATGCACTTGGTCACTTTCTCCTGCATGACTACGAAATTCAAAACATATTTTAATGATTTAATATAAAATTACCCATTTGAATGATCTAAATATGAAATAACAAGGCCGTAGCAAAACAATTACTGTTGTGTTAAATACTATAAAAGCATTCGAACATACATACATATATTACAAATATTTAAACGTGACCAGAAATTTCAAGTAGTTTCCTAACCCAAAAAATACGTGATGGATCGCATCTAATGGCATGTCAAAAAAAAGACAATGAGGCTCAAAAAGGTTCGCCATCCCTGTCCTAGGCGTTATATAATATATGGTACGCCTGCCCTACTTTAAACCGACTAAATAATCTTTATTTTATTACTGCTAGCTACTTACAGTAGGTTTGTATTTGATTTAAAAAGTACGATGTTAATTATAACAATGTAGTTTCAAAAAATATTTTTTTGGAAAAAAATAGAAAAAGTCGCAAGATTTTTTTTTTTAAATTTCATAATTTTGTTTTGCACAATAATTTAATTCATACAGTTTTGCGGATTAATTTAATTTTTACAATTTTGCTAATGAATTTTATTTTGACCACAATGGCAGAGCCATTTGCTGAATGTGATATCAACGCATACTGAACTTAAAATTGTTTATGGCAGATAGCTAGCTTGTTGACAGCTGAAAACATGAAAAATGTGTGCTCATCCATTTGACCAGACTGAGCCGAAGCAGAGCGTGACTGGGTTCAGCTAGTAATAAATAAAGAAAAAATCTTAAAAATAAACCACAACAGATTATTATAACTACTTTTTACAAATAAAAAAAATAAACGTATTTTAACGCAAACGAGCGACATCAGATATCAATATACTTTTTTTTATGCCAAATGTTTTCTGAGAAATAATTTAAATAATATCTTAAATGTAAAACATTTTCTTTAAAATGTAAGAAAATAATACTTTTGAACTACTATCTTATTTCGGGAACATGAAAATCCCTGTACCCATATTTTAAATGTCAAGTAATTCACATAGGTTTGAATGTAAATATAGATGAATAACCTTCTAAACAACGTTTTTCTACGGTACCGAATGTCTTAATAATTTTCTTGAATTATTTTCTTGAATAGAAAAATAATCTTGAATAATTTTCTACGATGCCGAAGTCGTATTTTAAATTTATTTATTTAAACTTCATCCTCAGAAAAGAAGCAGGCTTATTACTAAAAAGCAATCTCTTCCAACCAACAAAAAACAGACTAGTGATATTGGTCAATACGTTTGATACCTTATACTCGCAAAGCTGTTTGCAATCAGAGGGTAGATAGTGCTCGAACATTAAAAAAAAACATAAATTTCAAATTACTGCTTTATTAATTCAGTAACTGCTTTAAATTTTTATAAACAATAACAAATTGATGATAGTAAGGAAGGCAAAGGAAAATGTGAATTTAGGGAAGGAGGTAGAGGAAAGGCTTAGGGAGGAGGTTTGATGGATAGTTAGGATTCTAATGAAAGATGGTAATATCTCAGGCGTTTCTTTTTAGTTTCAGAAAAGGTACATTTTTTTACAAGGGGAGGTAATTCATTCCTTTTGCATTCGAGAAAGGACAATAGCACAAGGTAGAGGGACACTACGTTTGATATTTGACAAAATACTATAAAAGTAGTCTCTAAAAATTATATGGAGATTTACTTATTTCTTCATTTTCCTGAAAAGCCATTTTAGGCACTACTCTACAAATTCATTGCGTCAAAGTATGAATTCTTCTTAACTGAAGAGCAGCACGAATTAAGGTATAAACCATCAACATAATCCTGTATTCTAGCATTTTCTGAAAGCCCGTCAAGAGTTTTAATAGAGGCAATCAAGTTGATTGTTCATACAACGATTTTAACAAAGCTTTTGATAATACATATTCACAAGCAACACTACTCTGTAATAATATTAAACATATTCGTCGATCAGCGCCGACGTTCAACCTGACTGAAACATCAGCTTAATTAAATTCACGTCGAAAATAATGTAATGCATTTTGTAATAATGTAATACATAAAAATAAAAATTGCATTCACAGTTTTTTCGATGTAATAATTTTGACAAATACTTGGAAAATTATTGATATATTTTGTAAAAAAAAATTATAACAGTTATAAGTTATTGAAGGCATTGATAATTTTATGATTAATTTTTCATTTCAATTGAAAAAAAACCATTGTCATTAATTGGTTCGGCAGCCACTCAGAGGTAAAATATATCCAAATTGAATTTGATTTTTACTTAGTAAATACCACTCTTCCTTAACATCTATCATGATACGTATTTTGATGCATTCCGCGTCATTTTGTTTGAAATCATGTTTGAAAATCATTATTTTCTGCATCCAGAATGCATCAAAACACGTGTCATAATAGATTTTAAGAAATCAAAACCTTTTAAACAAATGAAAAATACCTAAAAAAACACATTTTTGAGTTATTGGTATGTACGTGCACAAATATTTCAATTTTATACTATTTATGTGGGCTTCAACTGCCCATTTCGTGTATTTAAAAGAGATATCAGGTTATGGTAGAGTTTTTATTTTATTGAACAGCGACCATGTTTCACTTTTATATTGAAATCGCTTAACTGTTTATAACGTTTAATTATAAATAAAACATAATTGATATTCTATTTTTATAAGGAGTTTCAATGGTCATCGTAATAAAACATTTAAATATTTATAAAAAAACAACAACAACAGTATAGCAAGCCAAAATTGATGTCTTATTTTAATATGGTGCATTGAACTGTTAACATATTATTAGATTAAAAACAAGATTTTAAGCTTTTCGTCGTTACCGACATCACCAGTCTGATAATGTCGGTAACGACGAAACCCGGTCGCTGGTCAAATAAAAATAAAGTGGAAAAGCTAAAAATATTGGCTTTTAAAATGCAATTCCATCACGAAGTGTCAGTGGATAATATAAATCTAGTGAATAAAAATATTCACGAAATTCTATTTTTTGTAGAATAAAAATTTCCGTAAATGGAAATTCATCAAAGAGTCCAATTGAAAATTAATCAACATTATTTTAATAGTTTTTCAAATAAACAATATCAATAATCAGATCTCCACATAAAACTACTTAAAGAACTATACGTAATACATTTTTCAACATTTTGCTACACAAAAAAATTAAAACAATGTATGTGTCTTGTAACCCATATTTGTTTTAAAAAAGTTTTCTTTAAACATTGTATTGAGCTATGAAATATGTTGGATACCGTATTTTGAAGCGAAGGGCTATCCAATGATAATTCTCAGAGCAAATAATTGCCAGGCGCAAACATTCTTATGTAGACATAGTTATAATATGTACAAAGCAATACTGTTGTTCTTAGTAGTATGGTGAGGTAAGGCACCATATGTCACTGTACCTGTGTAAATATATCAGTGTGTAGGTTGACTTTGAGTTCAAGAAATACCCTTTATTATTAAACTATATAATTTGTCACACACACAAATATATCATGTTGATTTATAAATATATAAACGTACGTGTATATATTCCCTTCTGAAATTATATTCACAAATTTAGTATGTTTGATCCATTTAGTCATTGAAAACATAGTTATGGAAATAAATGTATGAATTTTTCAATTAATAATGTTGGCAATAGTATTTTTTATTGATTTGGCGTCAATTTTAGGGAATGACGTGTTGAGTATTAAAAAAATAACATTTGTTAGACCGCTATTTGAGTTTTATATCATTAATTGATTCTACAGTTACTTTAGATTTAACAGAGACAAAAGATTTTAAGAATTAAGACAGTCCTTGTGGTTGCCTTAATTCATTTTATTTTAAGAAATAGTGGTGTTCACTAAGTAAAACATAAATTTAATATGAAATGAGTTTTATTTCTTTATTACAAAGTTTTACTTGGTAAATACCACCATCTCTTAAAAATCTATTGTGATACGTGTTTCGATGAATTTCGATACACGTATCACAATAGATAGTATGTGTAATACAATTATGCTGAATGCATCAAAACGTGTGACGTGATATAAATATAATATTTTATTTAAAAGTAATTTTTAACGAAATAGAAAATATTTTAAATTTCATTTGCTCTAACCACTTGTAAATTCCTTCTAATAGCTAACTTTCACCACCAGAAGCTTTTCATGAAGTTCAGTTGCTTAATCATTATTCTTATGTGACGTCATTGTACAGTGGTGGAATATAGAAATCTATAAAGACTTTTTAAAATATAATTACGAAGTGTTATATAGGAAAAGTTGAGTGCTTTGAGTAACCGTATCCGTAACGACTTCCTCGGACATCTATTTTTAAATCGTTACTTTTCCTTGATTGATTCAACGGTCATGTAGGGCAATAACCTTCTTCTTCTTCGTTTTTTTCTTCTTCTTTAGCTAGGACTGTGCCCTGTTATTCTCGGAGTCTGCTCCTGGGAGGTAGATAGCTATTTTTACATCGTTTAGGTGGTCTTCCTGGGGGTTTGTTACCTCTTATGCTGCTGTCACTCTGTTATTTTAAACATAAATTTAATTGATCGAAAACCATTTTTTCATTAAATATATTTGGACACGTGTTTAGATGCTTTCTGCATAATTTTCAAACACGTTTCGTTTATACTTATGTACAAGCACCATCTGCCCTCTGATTTTAAAGGTTTTAACATTGACCAGTATGACTAATCTGTTTCGGTTGGTTAAAATAAATTGCTTTTTGGCAATAAGCCTACCAATGTACATATATTCTGTATTTGAAGTTTAATGAATAAATTATTTTAATTGAATCTCAAGTATAAGTCTTCCATCACTGTGCGTCGCGACGCGTCGCTGTGCCCACATCCATGGAGTGAATTGATTGCGCGTATTATAGGCCCAATTAGGCGTGGGTAAACTGTTTGCAAACTCTAAAATGAAATGAAATACTTGCACGATCTAGACTTTTGACACTAGTGGTCAAAAAAAGGTATACAAACGACTTAATTAAAAACAAATGCTGTCAAAAAGCGTTTACTATTGGATTTAAGTAATTTTATTTAGCTAAAAAACTCACGTACTTACCTTCATTAAGTTACGCGACTTATTTATGATTCTGGGTCAAAAAATTACTAAAAACAAATAAAATATAATAAGGACGTGAAACTAAAAAATAAATCAAATGAAAAATTAAAAACAAAACCACTTTTTTTAGTTAATTTATGACTGCAATGTTTTCAGTGTGCTCAAATCTTTGTTCACAAATTTTGGGTTTAGCTCCACTTAGGAGATATGTCGCAACTTTTATTATTATTTATATCTCAATATTAATGAAAAAAATACAAAATTGTTTTATTACCTAAAATATAATAATATAATAATAAAACCATTATCCGCACCCCAATGGTGCATAGGGCACTGCTTCATATAAACGCAGTGTTATCTTGATCGTTTACACATGAAGGAAAGGTGATCAGCCCTCCGCTTCAGGTACCAGTCCAGGGTAATATTGAATAAATATTACAATGAAAAAATCACTTTTATTTATTTGACCCCCCTCTCTGGGAATCGAACCCGGGACTTCCAGAACGGTAGCTGAGCGTGCTGACCATTACACTACGGAGGCGGACAGAAATATAATAAGATATATGTGTCCCTTTCTACAACATTTTAACTGTGTCTAAATACGTCAAATGGTCATTTACGGGGCTTACGACCGTCATAGGCTGGTTCAATCACTTTACACACGTGTAACATTCACCAATTCTACCCATGATTAACAACCACACTACTCAAATTCTTGGAAGTTCTTTATATATATGATCCAATTTTGAAACATTGTACAAGAACCACTAGATTTTTCACTAGTGACATTTATTGGTGAGACGAGGAATTTTTCACACCATTTATAGTGAGTAATAGTAAAACACTGAATCATAACCAATATATTTTCGTTTATATATTTCAATCTGATAAATAAGGATGCGTTTTACAATCATTACCGTCGACGAATTACGGGGAATAAGTTTTGCCTTAAACTTCGTAAAATCCTTATTTTAATGGTTCGTATAATGTGACCACTAGTGTACCTGACTCTCAAGGTATGGGTGTTATTATTTGTTTTCTAGTTTGACTACTAACCTCACGATGCGGTACACCCTGACGATAAATACCCCGCAATCTTGCGCTGACGCCGACAAAGCAAGGATTGTCGCGCTAAGTGCGCCGCTCGAAGTTGGGCTGTTAACGAAAATATAATTTCATTACTGCAGATGTCGCGCCGTGAAAATTATCATAATAATGTTGCCGCAACAACGAATGGGTTGAGTCGTAAATTCACGCGTTTATGCGGGGGTCGCACTCAACTTGTCTTGTCTTGGAATATACGTGGCGAACGGGATACGGTTGTTTTCACTAATGAGAAAACTATTTTAGTCAAAAGATTGTTCTTGGTGTTTCAAGTCGTATCATTCAACAAATCTCAATTTTATTCTTAGTACTAGAGTATAATTAATAAAAGAAAAAAATACCACAAATTTAAAATGGCTTCAGCTTTTAGATTTAAAAATAACTCCAAAATAACACGCTCCTCACTATCATTCATTGTTCACTTTGTGATACTACTTTAAAAAACACTACTTCGTGACTACCGGTTTAGGAATTGTCATTCCATCATCAGGTCAAGTGAATTAAAATGAATTATCTCACCAATAGATGTCTCTAGTGAAGTTCTAGTGATTCAAGAACAAGGTTTCTAAATTGGTTCATATCCATATATATAGAACTTCCAAGAATTTGAGTGATGTGGTTGTCAATAATGGGTAGAATTGGTGAATGTTACACGTGTGTAAAGTGATCACTTAAACCAGGCTATGACGGTCGTCAGCCCCGTAAATGCCAAGACTTCCATATTCTTCTTCATCTTTGATGAAATGTCAAAAATAATATAATTAAAATGGAAATATTTTGAAAAGTGGACTTGTAGTATAATTCAATTGTTTATTTATTATGAGTAAGTCTTTATGAATCGCAATTCTTATTACTATTTCACTCATTCACAGTCACATTCATTATTCTACTCATGACTTTATGTTTATTTATACCACACATACACACACACACACACACACACACACACAAGATTGTTAGCAAAGACATATTAGTCTTTAATTAGTCGTTAGTTATTTAATTAATGTTGTTATTCTTTTAGATAGCATATAGCTGGTTCATTGAGTTTTACCAAACATAGTTGATGAACTTTATTTTATTGGTGAATTTCTGAACAATTCCTCGTTCACTCTGACAATCATTTATTAGTTTGACATCTGGCATTTCCGACATTTAGAGATAAATCTCTCTGTTGAATAAACACAAAGCAATAGTCTAACGGAGGATCCTACTTTTTTAAATAAACATTAATAAAAGTCTGGGAATTTATGGGCTGACGACCGTCATAGGCTGGTTTAAGTGATCACTTTACACACGTGTAACATTCACCAATTCACCAATTCTACCCGTAAATGCCCAGACTTCCATATTCTTCTTCATCTTTGATGAGATGTCAAAAAATAATACGAAAATAACTCCTGTAATTGGAGATAATCCAGATTTTGTGAACAAGTATTTGGACACACTCAAAATGTTGTAACATTAAAAATCATTTTCTTTTTAAAGTTTTCATTAGGAATATTCATTATTAGATTAAAACTAATATTTTTAGCTTTTCCACTTTATTTTTATTTGACTAGCGACCGGGTTTCGTCGTTACCGACATCATCAGACTGGTGGGAGACTATACAAATTGTTATGTTATATATAAAACAAGGCAGGAGTTGATAACCATGATTTGATACAATTTTGTTGTTTCTCAACAAAATTTTATCAAATCATGGTTACCAGTCTGATGATATCGGTAACGACGAAACCCGGTCGCTGGTGAAATAAAAATAAAGTGGAAAAGCTAAAAATATTGGTTTTAATCTAATAATATATTAAAATGCAATTCCATCAGGAAGTGTCAGTGGATAATATAAATCTATTAGGAATATTCATGTTTCTTTCTAAAAAAATAAATAAAAAAAATTTTCGCCTCCATAGTGTGGTGGTTAGTGAGCTAGACTAATGTATTTGGCACCGTAAACACCATATAAATATCCAAATTTCTGTAAAGTAAAGATGTCAATATAAATAACGTTTAAGTGGACAAATTCAGATTAGTGAAGTTTTGGACACACTAAAAATATTATGAACAAAATAACTTTAAGTATTAATTTTTAAATTAAACATAGATTTTGTTAAGACTTCTAAGTTGTATTGTATTAAAAAAAAAACACAAAAAATTAGTATTGTAACAATTGTTTCGCCTAGTTATGGCATTTTCAAACGAGTGACATTTGTTTGAAAATGCCATAACTAGGCGAAACAATTCGTTTGAAAATGCCATAACAAGGCACAACAATTGTTACGATATTAATTTTTATGTGTTTTTTTTAGTAAGATACAACTTAGTAGACTCAAAAAATCTGTGTTTGATTTAAAAATTAATCCATAAATTAAAATGGAGTTCTACAAATTAAACGCCAAATCAATAAAAAATATTTTTAATATCATATAATACTTAAATTCACTCAAATTAAATTAATTTCTCAATAAAATTATATCAAATCATGGTTATCAACTCCTGCCTTGTTTTATATATAACATAACGATTTGTATAGCCTCCCACCAGTCTGATGATGTCGGTAACGACGAAACCCGGTCGCTGGTCAAATAAAAAAAGTGGAAAAGCTAAAAATATTGGTTTTTATCTAATAATATATCAATAAATAACATAATAACTGGTTAAATTATAAGTTTGACAAAATTTAAAATCATGTTTTTGGGCGTCTCCTAGTACCTTCGTAAAATAATAAGGGAAAAATCTTACTTACTTTCTTATAACCTTTATAGGTCTCAGCTAAATATCAAATAAACTCTCTCAACTAAATCAAAGACAGAGGGTGTGAATTAAATGGTATAGGTAAAGATTGTCAATCTTGCAAATAATGGTGAATATTACACGTGCAGGTACTCTTATACTTCCACTTAAAGCGTCCTTGAGGAAAATGGCGCCATATAAATTATCCAAAAGTATTATTATTATTATTCTAATATGTTTTTCTTCATCTATGCTGAAATAAACCGATGCTAAATGGTTAAATTTCATGAGTTTTTTTGAGATATTGTGCCGTATGTCATTAGGACTCTCATATACTCAAGGTTCTCCCATTAATTTTCAATTCTCCAACTCATTAAACGTTCGCGAAACACCACTGACGTAAATACTAATCTTCACTTTGTGGAAATGGCTGACAGCGAGAAAATAATAATTTGAATTGAATTGATACAGTGAGCTATGTGAGAATTATAACAGGCATATAAATAGATTCCGATTCTATAGAGATAATTATGGAAATTAAGTCAAAACACGAGACATTCAGTACGCACATTATACTGTTGAAAAGTTTCATTCAAATGTGTACGAGTATTTCAGGAACTTAATTTGGTACTGAAATAACGTTCAATTTAATCTTAATGTAATTTAAATAAAGCAAAACTATCACATTATGACAGAATTACCTATAGTTTATATTTGAAGCACTAACTTTATGATTTTCCATTTTATAATTAAAATATAACTTTGTTTTAAAATCACTATAAATATTTTATTATAACTTAATTATAATGTCTACCGGTTTCGATTAATTCAGTATTAATTAGTCTTGATAAAGAAGCGGTTAGCTTCAAAACCAGTAGACATTATTTGAAGCAATAACTTTGTGATTTTGTATTTTATAATTAAAATATAACTTTGTTTTAAAATCACTATAAATATTTTATTATAACTTAATTATAATGTCTACCAGTTTCGATTATTTCAGTATTAATCAGTCTTGATAAAGAAGCGGTTAGCTTAAAAACCAGTAGACATTATAATTAAGTTATAATAAAATATTTACAGTGATTTTAAAGCAAAG
>NW_028281209.1:187500-190000 GCF_059751285.1 Brachycentrus maculatus
TCTAAAGAGCGTCTGCTATTGACAGTTAAATGATATTTGGAAATTGAATTGATACAAAATGCTACCGTCGCTGCGGGTTGTCGCTTGGCACAATGAACGTACGAAAATGGTTTGATTCCAAAGTAATAAAAAATCAAAAAATAAGTTTTTAAATGTTATTTTCATCACAAGTTGATTTGTTATTAACTTTGTAGAAAAACGTGTTGATTAATGGTAACAATAAAAATAAAACACTTGTGTCGGAACACTTTTTTAAGTTTTTCAAATGTAAACTACTACTCTCCTTATCATTCATCGTTCACTTTGTGTAATACCAGTTAAAAACATTACTGTATGACCATAGGTTTTAGAATAAATATTTATGACTATAAAGTAGAAAATTTTAAGTGTTATTACGCTAAGTGAACGATGAATGATAAAGAGAATATAATAGTACCATAGTACAAAGATAACCATGATTTTTTTTGTATATATCAAATAAAAAACTAGTTATAAATAAAAATATTCTCATCAACAACTGAAAATACAAATAGTTTGAATTTCACCGGCAAATAATATTTTTAAAAGTAAATACTTATTTAATTGAATAGTATCTTTTCAAAGGTAAGTATATATTTTTTTTTTTAAATGGATAATCTTTTACGATGTTGTGATAACACGATTTTCATTCAAGTACAGTAATTTATTTTATGCATGACCCATTTCACCGCTTAACCTTGAAAAGGCGTCGTAACGACAAAAAAAAACAAATTTAAGTTTTAAACGTGTAAACTTGACAATAAATCTGAATATTTTCACTCCGTTCTGAATGATTTTTTTCGAAAATAATGCGTTTGAAATATCTGAAAAATGTCCATCGTTCATACGACCCGTAATAAAATGTCGGAAAATCAGCAGAATCATAAATCGCGTTAACCTACCCAGACCCGAGAAAGGATTTGAAATCCTCCTAAAACAATATTTCACTCGATAACTCGATAATCATTCAAACAACTTGATTCATATTTTTTGTATTCTTCAAAATAATAATTTGGTATTTTTGTTTTAAAATATTCAAAACGCTGGAAGCTAACTGACTAAATACTACACAGCTTCCCCGTAAAGGCAGGCAAAGAGAATAAAACTTTACGCCAATCTGTCTCCGAAAACAATCTTCGCCTCTTCCATATTCAAATTGTGCGATCTTCAATTCATAATTTTTGATAAATATTACCGCGAACTATGATCAAATCCATGGACACCTGACCCAATGGTCGAATGGTCAGTGTCGTCGTGTGTCACCTACCTACCTACGAGATGTCAATGTAAAAGACATTCAAACGGAATATGGTAAATAAATACTTAACCAATTTTTCAACTGACATATGTCCGCCTCCGTAGTGTAATGGTCAGCACGCTCGGCTACCGTTCTGGAGGTCTCGAGTTCGATTCCCAAGGGGGGTAAAATAAATATAAGTGATTTTTTCACTTATATTTATTTTACCATATTACATACAATATTTATTCAATGTTAACATGGACTGGTACCTGAAGCGGAGGGCTGATCACCTTTCCTTTATGTGTAAATGATCAAGATAACACTGCGTTTATATGACACAGTGCCCTATGCACCATTGGGGTGCGGATAAGGGTTTTTTAATTTTTTTTAATTTTTCAACTGATGGCTCGTAGAGCTACAATCAGCCATAATAAAAGTACCGACACGTAAAGGTTCTGAGACCATTGGATGTTCTGTGACGTTTTAAGAATTAATGCAATATGGATATTCAATAATGGAAAGAATTGTGAATATTACATAAGTGTACAAGTGATCGCTTTAACCGGCCAAATGCCAGGTCATAAGTCCCGGGTTGCTCAGACTTCCATCTTCGATATCAATTTCACATCAAGTGAAGACATCTATGATATTTAATTTATTATTAGATTAAAACCAATATTTTTAGCTTTTCCACTTTTTTATTTGACCAGCGACCGGGTTTCGTCGTTACCGACATCATCAGACTGGTGACCGACAACATCACCAGTCTGATGATGTCGGTAACGACGAAACCCGGTCGCTGGTCAAATAAAAAAGTGGAAAAGCTAAAAATATTGGTTTTAATCTAATAATAAATTAAAAATGCAATTCCATCACGAAGTGTCAGTGGATAATATAAATCTATGATATTTTTATAATCACAGCGGGTAGACAATGATCATATTTTAAATTGTATAAATTACACCCGTCGGTTTCGGAATAAATATTTATGACCATAAAGTAGTGTTTTTAAGTATTATTACACAAAGCGAACGATGAATGATAATGAGAATGTTTGTTTTACCATACCACAAAGATAACAATGCTTTTAATATATAAAATAATAGTCGAAACTAAAGATATTCGATAAACATTTCATATCAAGTTGAGATTATTTTTTGACATCTCATCAAAGATGAAGAAGAATATGGAAGTCTGGGCATTTACGGGGCTGACGACCGTAATAGGCTGGTTTAAGTGATC
>NW_028281209.1:192500-220000 GCF_059751285.1 Brachycentrus maculatus
TTTAAAATAAAAACTGTGGAGAAAATTCAGTTTTGTAAACAAGTATTTGCGCACACTCCAAAAGTTAGTTTTTATTTTGAAAAAGATTTTTCAACTGCATTTTGTAAAGCTATAAATTTAACGAGTTGGCATTTGAAATTTAACAGTCATTTTAACTATCTCTCAAATGGATTCATCGGGCCGATTAATAAAACGCCTGGCAAAGTGGACATTAGCATTTTGTTGAGAAGCTCAACTTGTATCGCGGTAGGATCGAGTGAAATTGATTTCTGGTCTGAAGCCAACAAAAAGCACATTATTTCCTAATCTTCGCCATTAGTCCCAACTGAAAGTCTGCTGTGAATGGTTCTAGCTTCGAGTTGCCACAAAAATAGCACGGATTCTCCCACATTCATAACACACGCAGGGGAGATTTCGTGAGAAATCTTTTTTTGTTAAAAGAATAGATTTTTTTTCATCATAATAAATTTATTTGCATTTTTGACATCTCAACATAGATGAAGAGCAATCTGTAAATCTGGATATTAACAGTTCTCAAAGATTGTCAAAGACTGGTTATAAGATCAGTTGAGACATATTTTAACCAGCCTACATGTGAATTTCGTGAATACCACTCACAAATAATTGTTGTCTTTTAACAAAGGCAACCAAATAAAAAAATCCGGAACGCAATATTTTCTCGTTATCTCAAAATATCGAATCACGCACATGAATCTCATATTTAAGGTATCACTAACCATGAATATCAGTATTACTAATTAAACCACCAATAATTGATAGTATAAATATTGGAAAAACAAAATATTAATGCAAATTTTATATAGTAACATTTATTTTGAGATGCTCTCTCTCGCTTTAATCCTCCTTCTGTCTCTTGCATAACTTTACTTTACTCTTTACTTTTTTATGTTACCCCCTTTTTTATAATTTGAAATATTTATTTAAATAATGACACAAAAAAAAACGTAAATTCAAGTCTTTTTCTAACCCTTATACGCTCCCAATGGTGCACAGGGCGTCATATCAACATAATGTTATCTTGATGTTTTTCTTTAATTGCACGAAGGCAGAGTGATCAGCCGTGCGCTTGAGGCGCTAGAGGTCCAGGGTGATGAATAAATGTAAAAGTAGAATCCAACCATATTTATTTTGCCCCCCCTGGGAATTTGGGACCTCAAACATGGTAGCCAGATGCGCTAACCATTACACTACGAAGGCCAAAAATAACACCTAATGTAAAGTATACAACTTTAGTGCATAGTACTTTCACATTACTACTGTAAGTCTTCATTTTCCACGAAATTGTTTGGATAAAGCTATTGAAATATTGATATATTATAAAGATATTGTTTTACAGCCGATTTAAAACCTCTTACTTCCTTTGATGACGACCATAATAGTGTATGTTTAGAAGATGCTGACGTCATCCTTTCGTACACCTTCCCTATAACAATTAAGATCAGGATTATATTTTACGGTTTCTTGAAGGGACTATTTATTGTGTATGGCTTAGGGGCCACGTCCACCCTTATCACATCAATGGGGCTACCATTCTATATCAAAGCCCCTCCCACATCCCTACAATATGTGTTTTCAGAATTAATACAATTTCATCCCCGTTAAAATTCTCCTCGTCTTACACTAAAGGTATTTACTTTGGAAAAGTCTTATTGGAGTCTACTTTTAAGAAATAGGAAGGAAAACAAAAAAAACACGTATATATATAAACATATCTTCTTCGTTCTTCTAACCCTTATCCAATGGAACATGGGATACTGCATCGTATTGGCGCAGTGTTACTTGTTGTTAGTACTTATACAAAGGCAAGGTGGTCACTCCTTTACTTTCAGTGAACAGTCCAGGGTAATATTAATTAAATATTTGAGTGAAAAATTACTGATATTTATTTTCAATCCCCCTCCCTAGGAATACATATATTGTATGTATGTATACATATATTGTTTGTACGTATATAATACAGGTTTTTCTCTTCAAATTGAATGTCTTACAAACCAAATTGACCATTCGACATTCGATTAATTAAATTGGACGTTTTACAAAACAAATTTGACGTTTTATTGTATTCAATAAAAAAACTTAGAGTTTTTAAAAATATATTTAAAAATGTATTCAAAGATGTATTTTTTGAATAATTTTAAACAAAGGTACGTTACAAATTACAAATCATTTAAGCGACTTTTCTGCAGGTGAGAAAATGGGAAAGAATGTTTAAATATAACATTTAAATATTTTACAAATTCTTTGTAATATATTTCTCACGGAATATTCTTAAATCCGTTTTATTCTTCTTCCGAGGACCATTTCTGCTTACATATTTATATAATCGTACCCACACTAAAACCAGATAAGTGCTTGAAAGCGTGGCTCGGAATAATCGTATAAAGATTTAGGGTAAACTATAAGATAAACTTTTACTTCCCAATACTATTTGGGAGACGGTCCAAGTCTATCTGTGAAACTCAATATTGTGTATTTACATAACACTGTACGTATGTTTATATGTGTATACTGTGTTAATGAAAAAAAAACTTGGAAATGATTAAGGAAAACCGAATATTGTCCGCCTCCGTAGTGTAATGGTCAGCACGCTCGGCTACCGTTCTGGAGGTCTCGGGTTCGATTCCCAAGGGGGGTAAAATAAATATAAGTGATTTTTTCACTGTATTCAATATAACCATGGACTGGTACCTGAAGCGGAGGGCTGATCAAGATAACACTGCGTTTATATGACACAGTGCCCTATGCACCATTGGGGTGCGGATAGGGGTTAAAAAAAATTTTAAAGCTTTTTTGAAATTACTTGCAACAAATTAGTCTTATAATTTTCATATTATTTTTTGACGTCTCATCAAAGATGAAGAAGAATATGGAAGTCTGGGCATTTTCGGGGCTGACGACCGTCATAGGCTGGTTGAAGTGATCACTTTACACACGTGTAATATTCACCAATCCTTCCCATTATTGACAACGACACTACACAAATTCTTGGAAGTTCTATATATATATGAACCAATTTTGAAACATTGTTCTTGAATCACTAGAATTTCACTATAGACATCTATTGGTAAGATGCATTTAAACAAGTATTTGGACAAACTCAAAATGTTGTAAAAAATTATATTGTCGCTCGAAGGTTTTGGCTATGGATGCATTTGCAAATAAATTGCAGTTCCAACAAAAAATTTAGTATAAAAACACAAATCTAAGTATGGATTTCATTTAAATAAACTTTCCCAATCCGCGTATAAGCGGTTTACTTTTGTTTGGATACTGGTCCACCAAAAATAAAATGAAAAACTTTCTCTAAGCTCCTAAATAGATTTCAAGACCCCTCTTGAAATCGGTTGAAGAACTATCTCATGTGTTGCTGTATTGTTTATTTATTGTTCAATGTTTATCTTCTAATAATATTAATACTTATCAGTTTAAAGTTAGGTGGGTATATATCCCCAAAGAAGACAAGCTTGACAAAACCGATCGGAAAAATATTAAAAATACAAATAATTAAAAAAACGAAATTTGAGTTTAGTTATTTCATAAAGTCTTTAAAATGTACCTCAAAGTATCAGTAAAAATAATCAAGAAAATACTAACTGTTTCTGCTTATAAAATGTATAAATCAACGTACAGTGCAGCTTTGGACCTTCTAAAACAGCTGTGCGCTCCAGACACAAACATACGTACACATACACACACACGCACACATACGCACACACACACACACACACACACAAACACACACAAATACACACAAACACACACGCACTTGTAACACAACCCTCCCATCAGATAATGAGTCTTCCACTCAAGTATCTTGCGATGCGTGTTCAACAAGACTGCGAATAATAATTACAAGCCAAATCCTAACAAACACAGTAAGTGGATGACGCAATTGGAGAGGAGCCATTTTTAAAACCGTTAAATCTATTATTTATGGTAAATATTTGAACGGTAATTGGTTGTACAAAACAATGTCTTTCAGTTTGTGCAGTAAAACGTACGCAAGAAAGCGGTTAGAATCAAATTCTCGGCGAGTTTATTTTTTAATTCAAATAAATAAACACCTTTGTGAACAATAATTTGGGAGGAAAATTCCGGGAATTTTGTCTAGAAATACTCGAGCGAAATATCTGAACAGCTTTGATTATTTAGATAAATTTAATGTTCAAATAATCGTTGCTTTTTGCATTCTTTGGTGTTTGTTCTCGTCTTTGATTCTCTTTGAAATATTTTTTCGTATAACTGATTCCTTATATTTATATATTTGTTTACAAACGAGAAAATAAAATACGGTTTTTTCAAAAAAATAATTCTTCAGACACTCATTCTATTCTAATGTAAAAAAAAATAAATAAAATACTGGTGAATATCGAATATCACCAAATTTAATGAAAAGTTAAGTAACGCTATTTTTCACCTTGCTTGTATAATGCGCGGTTGTTATTAAATTAAAAGTTTTTTTTGGTGAAACGATAAAGAGAGATTAGTTGGCTGTAGTCGATTATCAACAAAAAATCGAGTTTTTGGTGAATCACTATTAACTAAGCTAACTCTTCAATTTCTTGAAAATAAATTGCGAAAAGGTTTTTCTTCTGAATTGGTATTTTCTCAATCAAAAATATTCAATTCTTTGAAACAAGAATCATGTTTGATATTGTCATTGCAAACCGTAATTGCCGTCATAATGAATTATATACATATATATATATATATATATATATATATATATATATATATATATATATATATATATATATATAAGTATATATATATATATATATATATATATATATATATATATATATATATATATATATATATATATATATATATATATATATATATATATATATATATATATGTGTATCTTTACTTCACGATAAGTTGGATAAACAGTTTTCTTAGTAACAGGTCATTCTATATTTTTGTAACGATTTTTGAGATAGACAATGAAACGCATTCAAATTATACCTTGGTTTACATTTCAATGAAAAATGGCATATGATTCAAAGCAAAACATTATAAAAAATTACGTTAAAGCATATTCAAAATTATTTCAAATGCGTAAATCAGGTTGTGTATTATTTTTATTTAAAAATAAATCAATTAGAAAAATACCTTAGAAAATTGTAATTATTTTTTGTCTGACTTTTTTGTTACTGGATAAACACACATTTACGCGATGAAGAGTTATTTACATGCAAACATTTCCACATGGTCACTACGGATGTGCCTCTGGAACATTTCCGACTGATGTTTGGCTGTTCGCTGAGTGATACATTGTCTGTTGCTTGATTACTGACAAATGTGTTTCCGCTGAGCGAAAACACGAAATGACGCAAAGTGCAATGGATTGAGAATAAAGTTTGAGAGCAATCATCTCTTCCTATAAAATTCTGTATTTTATATTGCAGTATAAAACAGCGTTTATTTAGTTTTCTTCCAATTTTATTTTATTTGACCGGTGACCGGGTTTCATGTTTACTGACATCATCAAACTGGTGGGAGGCCAGATGAAATTCTTTATTATATACACAACAAGACAGGGATTGTAAACCACGATTTTTTATTATTTTTTACCATATGAATTCAAATGGATTTTGAATTTAATTATATTATTGTATTTTACTGATAATTACATTTAAGTTATTTTAAATACAATGTCGTATCAATTTTACTATTAAAATGGTTTTTGTAGGCATATTTAAACAATGTTTAGATGAATCTGGAACCTTTGGTATACAACTCCTACTGCACATTTGTATGAGGAAGACCCAAGAAAACTTGGTATTATTAAGTATTTCAAATACTTGAAAGTAGTCAGGTCAGGAGTTGGAATAATCGACGTGTATATGTATGAGAATATGTATAAATGAGAGGTGAAAATTGTGTGCAAAGACAGATTAGATTTCACATTCTATTCTCTCTGCCTACCCCCGCGTGGAAACGGCGAGATGGTAATTAAGTTAGTTAATTAAGTTCGGTGCTCTCTGAAATATAATTTTTTTGCCAGTTATTTTTTATCGACATTAGATTTAAATATTATTTCTAAATTTTCTAATGTGTGTTTTAAAGGTAAATGTACATTTGTAGCATTGTTTTGTATTTTCCAGTATTTTTATATATTTTACAAATGTATATTTAATGTAGTGATATACTGTATTTTATTTTATTTTGTCCCCCTCCTTAGTGTAATGGTCAGCACGCTTGGTCACTTGGAGGTCCAAATAGAGAGGTTCAAATAAATATAAATGATTTTTTCACTCTGATAATTATTCAATATTATCCTGGTCTGATACCTGAAGTGGAGGGCTAGTCACATTTCTTTCATGTGTGACCTACACTTGCAAGGCAAAATTTTAGGAACTAAAAAGTAAAAAATACATATTTTAAAGGTAAAATGTAATCACAAATTTTACTCTGAATTTATCAAATAGTTTTATTTAAATGTGTACAATTTTTTTTTTCATAAATGGATCAAGATAACACTGCGTTTATATGATACAGTGCCCTGTGCACCATTCCAAGGGTTGGAAGACATTTTAAATTTTAAAAAACCAATTTTAAAAAGTTTGACAGCGTTACTTATGTTCCATTAAAAGTATGATTACCAAAAAATATGATTAGATATCTGATTTACAAAAAGGGTTGATAAAATTGTATGGAGGTTTTCGGGAAAACCCCTTTTATTTTGTACATTTAAGATGTACGATGGTTCGCATTTTTTGGACGCCACACAAGAGCAGATCGTGAAAGCTTACTATTAGGTCGGTGTACATAAAAGCTACCGGGTACATAGTAAGTGCATGACAACGTAAACTTGTAAATACGATAGGGGGTTAAGTGCATGGCAACCGTGGAACAGAATCCACTCGTTAACTTTATTTAATTATGAGTCATGGGTCCATTATCATCAATGAAACCCAATCGATATGGGCTGATTGGAGAGTATTGTGTAAGTAAGACATTAGGCAATGTTTGATAACAGAATTGTTTCAGCTGTCTTCTTCTTCTTCTCTCTTTCAATTTGTTGAGAAGAGAAAAACGAGAAAGTAGTAGTGGAAGTTAAGGTAAGGGAACTCGGAGTTAGATTCTCGTACTCGTAGAGCTTACATATGTTAACAACGTTTTGAGTGTGTCCAAATACTTAAATAAATCTGGATTTTCTCCAACTTTATAATGTGTTTATACACACAAGAGTTTGAGTAGTGTGGTTGTCAATCATGTATATAATTGATGAATGTTACACGCGTGTAAAGTAATCACTTATTCCACCCTATGACGGTCGTAAGCCCCGTCAATGCCCAAACTTCTTTATTCTTCTTCAGCTATATTGAGATGTTAAGAAATAATACTCACATAATAGTTATAAAAGCTACTTCTGATGTATACGAATCCATATAGGTCAGATTGACACATATCTATCTTTCTAGATTACAATAAACTTCAAACATATCTTATTCAAACCCTTATCCTCACCTGATGGTGCATAGGGCACTGCATAATATAATCGCAGTGTTATCTTAATCGTTAACACATGAAAGAAATTTGATCAGCTTCAAATCACCATCCGCTTCAGGTTCAGAGTTATATTGAATAAATATTATAGAGAAAAAAAATCATTCATATTTATTTGATCGTCCCCTGGGAATCGAACCCGGGAGCTCTAGTACGGTACTCTAGAGTGCTGACCATTACCATGAGTTGGTTAAATATCATCGTAAGATATCAGAATGATCGGGAAAAACAACGTTTTAATTTATAAAACAAGGCGGGATTTTAATTATTTTAGCTTAATTTTATAGTTGGGCAACAACAGCCGTTTTAACGACAAAGCTGTCGACATTTATTTTTTATCATCGTGCCAAGAGACATGTTTGTGTCAGATTTTACGTTCAGTTACCTTCAATTTGGTTTTTTGGATAACAAAAAAAAATACTGATAAAAGGTAGTAAGAAGTTTTCCGACTTGGAATTTCATCATAAAGGAAGCATTTTAAAATATTTCACCGAAAAAATCACAATAATAAACAGAAATCCAAGAGAAAGTGACAAGGGTTGACATGTATGTAAAAGCATCCATCATTCTACGTTTTATATTGTGCTCACTTCTTTATTCAGGTTATCATTTTGGCGGATTTTTCTTATCATTTTGAGGGTGAAAATCATTTTATTTACACGTAAGTGTTGTAAATATTTTTCGAAATTCAGAATCAAACTCATTATTAATATATTTTCATCAAAATATATATTGAAAGCTCCCCGCAACCTTCCCTGTTCCGATTCTGGGGCTCTCAGCTTTCTGTCAGACCTACACTTGCAAGGCAAAATTTCAGGAACCATCAAGTAAAAAAATAAATATTTAAAAGGTAAAATGTAATTATAAATTTTACTGTGTTTTTATATCAAATGAGTACAAATGAGTCACTTTGTTACAATATCTGTCCATTTTTAGTTTAAGTTTACTTGGTAAATACCACTTTTACTCAATTGAGAATGAGCCACGGGAGATGATCAAAGGAGAGCGACGTTCACACAACGATACAAAACGTTACTAAATAAGTGTCATAAGAAGTACACGTTAGACGCTATATATAAACAGCTGAGGTATCACGCGTTGTGTAAGTTATATTTATTATTGGGTTATGTGAATATTTACGTCAAAGATATGTTTCTCATATTTTAGTTTTTACAAACCATTATTACAAGTATCACCAATTAAAGTAACAATCATTGATGGTGTTAATGTTAATTTGTTTATTTATTTAAACTTCATGTACAGAGAACAAATATGACCTTAGCGGGCTTATGGTTAAAAAACAATATCTTCCAACTAACCGATAACAGACTAGTGATATTGGTCAAAATGTTTGATACCTTTTAAAGGTGTTTGCAATCAGAGGGTAGATAGTGCTTGAACATTAAAAAATCATAGATTACAAACTACTGCTGTATTAATTTAGCAACTACTGATAAGGTTTGATGGACAGTTAGGTTTCTAATAAAAGAAAGTAATGTCTTAGACTGTTTTTTAAATGTTGCATTTATATCATAGTATTTTTTCTGCAAATTTTGTATTGTTGCATTTCTCAAGAGATCTCTTTCTTTATCACGTGCACGGTGCTGCAAGCGCATTTTTTTAAAATTAAAAATGTGGTTCAATAAAAACATATGTTCGTTTTTTTCATCTTTAGTAAAAGCTCCCTTGTTGACAATATATTATATAACATTACCATTGGATAACTTAATCCCACTGTGACTTATTCCATCTATTTTATAGGGACTTTCTTTACGAGATCCCATAAAATATTTTTAAGTACTTAGAAGAAGTATAAGAATGCTTTGTTTAAAAAAACCACTTCAATAACAAGGCGATTTTACTGACCGAAATGATTTAAGTAACAATTCCTATTTGAACTCATTGAATGTAAATATAACTATTATTTTTCTTTATGTTTTCATGAATAACAACTTAAACAGCACTTCACGAGCATTAAACTATACCATTATATCGCTCACTCCTTTCAACAACGTCATATATCAAAAATCGTAAATTTTCAGTTGTGCGGAATGCCCAAAAAATGTACTTTATCCCAGCAAAAGCGGCATATTTTAAACTTGAGATTTACCCGCTACAGGGCAGAAAGTGTTGTTTTTGCATTTTGATGAAAAGGTATTGTTTAATTATTTTTTATACATGCTCAATATTTTTGAAAAGGGGAAAAAACATTCAGATTTTATGTCTACTCTTTCGGAGAAGCGACTTGATGGTTAGTTAGTAAGCTTTTATGAATAATAAATTATCAATATATCCAACATGATATATGTACATCTGCACTAACGTTTGGTTCAACATACACTCGTATGTTTATTTTCCACGCTCTGTGGATACAATTTACTTCCCACCCAGTCGTTAATCTTTTTTGAAGTATTATTACATAGCAATATTTTAGGTGGTTGTCGGTTATTCCAGATTTATTTGAAGCTTCTTTTGGTGCAATTAATAAAGCGAATATTTCAAAATAGATCTTGAGTTATACTGAAAAATAAAGAATCATTTTTATGTGACTGAAATATCTCACAAACATGAAATATCTCACAAGCATGAAATAGTTTCCGCTCAATAAAAGCTTTTTCATCTCACCATAGATGTCTCTAGTGAAATTCTAGTGAATACAAGCACATATTTTGAATTTGAATATTTTTTATTTTTATTTAATTGATATGGTTATAAAGATTTTTTTCAATAAATAAAATTCATTTTCTAGACATTCTACTTTACGATCTTAAAATTAAAAACGCAGTTCTCTCCAATAAACAGACTTAGCTTTTGTGCTTAAAGAGGAACTTACACTTATTATTTATTGTTTATATTTGATGGTAATGTTATTTATTTTTATAAGTATTATTATTATTATTTTCTTTCTTAAATTAATACAAAATGCGATCTCACAGAAGAATGTGCGACAAAACGATGTATGATAGATGTGCGAACAGTAAAATAAGGAAGGAATGCAAAGCTGAGATAAGCATTATCGATAAAATTAAGAAATGTGTTTTGATATGGTTTGGACATGTAAAACGAATGAGTGAGGAAAGAACGGTAAAACAAATTTATGATGCGAATGTTATCGGGAAAAGAAGCAGAGGAAGACCGAGAAAAAACATGGCACAATCAGGTATGCCAAATACTTGAAAGTGGTCAGTAACAATCGGCGGGTATGTATTAGGAGATGCATGAACATATTCTCTCTGCCTACCCCTGCGGGGAAGTGGCATGATGGTTAGTTAGTTAGGTAGTTAGTTAGGTTATTGAAGTACTTGGTTTCCAAATATTTCAAGTTCTGTCGGAATTGTATGGTATTTAATTTTGGTATTGTAAAATCATGTTTTTATCTCGAAGATAAACTACACATACAATATATTTATAAGAACCAAGACTTTGAGTAGTGTGGTTGTCAATCATGGGTAGAATTGGTGAAGTTACACGTGTGTTAATACCCAGACTTCCATATTCTTGTTCATCTATGTTGAGATGTCAAAAATAATTTAAAGAATGAAATGAATCTTGCAACGAACATAAATTAAAAAGTAAAAACAATAAATACATTCTTATGGAGATTTCTATCTTCAAATTAAATTCAAAATTCCAATAATTTTATTACTTTATTTAGCAATTTAATTTAAATTTTATGTATGGAGAAATGAAAACTTTTAAGTCAATTTTCTTTTCATTATTTACAGTCAGCTTAAAAGCCTAAAAGATACTTGAAGTGCCGCATTATTTAAAGTTTTATAATATCTTAAAATCACATTATTCTTTTAAGATCAGTTGGTGAAATTTCAGTGGATCATTTGTCAACAAAATATCAGAGTATAGGTTTTCTTATAATGAAACACTTATTTTATAAGCATGCCTTTTTTTGTCATTATTTAATTTTATTGCTTTACTTTTTTACTAGTTTATAAAGTTAATTTATTTTATTTCGTTTATTGGCTCGGCAGTCACTTTGTCATAATATTTAAACATTTCAAATTCCACGTGTTTCGATGCATTTTGCATCATTTTTAAACACCGAGAATTTAAAAAGACGCGCAACGCATTAAAACACATTTCATAATATTCATTCAAACCCTTATCCGCACCCGCATGATGCATAGGGCACTGGATCATATAAACGCATTGTTATCTTGATCGTTTACACATGAAGGAAAGGTGATCAGCCCTCCGCTTCAGGTACCAGTCCAGGGTTATATAGAATAAATATAAGAGTGAAAAAATCACTGATAATTATTTGACCCTCCAGAACGGTAGCTGAGTGTGCTGACCATTACACTACGGAGGCGGACAAAATAGTATCAAAGATTTTGAGAAATATTTGTTTTTCTCAACTGTAGTTTAAATTTCAAAAAAAATATTCTGATTGAAGCATAAATAAAGCTACTTAAATTTGAGTAGGATAGTTGTCAATTGATTGTATTTTTTTCTGCCTATGACCATGGGTAGAATTGTGAATGTTTTATAATGTAAACGCTTATATAATGCGTTATTGATAAACTAAATTTTTTTAATTATAATTATATCTACATATATAAATTCTTAAAAATAACAATACCAACAATTGTATTTAGCTATAAAACATTAATTCATTACCATGCCAATAGATTCTTCCTTTCCCAGAAATTAAATATAAGGGTACGTACCTACATCCGCATTAGTTACTGTTGTCTCCCATAAATTATTGCTGCACATGTTAAAACTGTTACTTTGAATTGTAAAGCGACATAAGGACCGTCAGTTCATTTAATCTTCACATTCGTTTGAAAATGCCATAACTAGGCGAAACAATATTAATTTTCGTGATTTTTAAAAATAAAATACAACCTAGTATAATTTAAATTTGATGCACTAACTTTGTGATTTTCCGTTTTATAATTAAAATTTTACATACCTCCAATTACAGGAGTTATTTTCATATTATTTTTTTGACATCTCATCAAAGATGAAGAAGAATATGGAAGTCTGGGCATTTACGGGGCTGACGACCGTCATAGGCTGGTTTAAGTGATCACTTTACACACGTTCACAAAATAATACTTGTTCACAAAATCCAGATTTTGTGAACAAGTATTTGGACACACTCAAAATGTTGTAAATAAATTATCTGGTCAAATTATAAGCTTAATAATAAAAATGAAAATGGTATTTTCTGGCGTTTCTCATGTGTGTGATTATGATCCAGGATTCGGATCTCACATACTAATATAAGAGTTTCTGCTTTATAAAAAAGCTTCTTTATATCTCACCAGTAGATGTCTCTAGTGAAGTTCTAGTGATTCAAGAACAAAGTTTCTAAATTGGTTCATATATATAGAACTTCCAAGAATTTGAGTAGTGTGGTTGTCAATAATGGGTAGAATTGGTGAATGTTACACGTGTGTAAAGTGATCACTTAAACCAGCCTATGACGGTTGTCAGCCCCTTAAATGCCCAGACTTCCATATTCTTCTTCATCTTTGATGAGATGTCAAAAAAATAATATGAAAATAACTCCTGTAATTAGTATTAGTATTTGGACATACTCAAAATGTTGTAAGTTTTCATTTAAATCAACCTATGAGGGATTCTAAGACTTCTATATTCTTCTTCTTCTTTGTTGAGATATCAATATAAAATCTTGATGTAATCCAGATATACAAACTCATATCACGTTCTAACCTAACTTTTGGATTCTGGAGCTTAGACCTGTCTAATTTATGTGTTTTGCAATAAAATTGATTCATTCCACCATCAACAAGCAAACTAGATCGAGAATTTATTGGTATTTATTGCCGATAGAGAAAATTTAGAGCAAGTTTTGGGGATTGATGGCAATTGTTGAAATGGGTTTCCAACACATTGTTTATGTTTTCTTTCTAGTCTCAACGCTTTGGAGAGTAATCGACTATAAAATTTTTGCGAAAATTTATTTTGGTATTTTCAAAATAAACTTCCTGTAATTTAAGAAAGTTTTCTGCTCGAATGAAATATTTTATACTCAATTGAAAAAAAAAACATTTGTACGTTGAATATTCTAGTTTCTGATACTTAAATAAAATAAATAAATTTCCGTTTTATAATAAATAAAGAAATTTGTCGAAATGAGACAGGTTATGTTCCCGTGGTTAGTGTCGCGGACTCTTAAGTCAGAATTTCTGAGTTTGAACCCACTCTACTACAATTTGATACCTTTTTTTAAAATAATGAAACGCTTAGGCTCACAGAAATAGCATAAAATTGAAATATTTGTGCAAGTAATAAAAACACAAATATTTCTCATTTTTTAAAAATATGTAATGACAATAGTTTTAAAAAATATATGTCACCCTCATACGTACACAACAATGCATAAGGCACCGCATTAAACTGACGTAATCTTGATAGTTAATGATATGAAGATAAGATGATTAGCATTGAACTGAATGTACCTAACAGTGGAAATATTTTTTTGAAAATATTCAAGGATAGTCAAAGACGTCTTGTTCCATAATCACACTCCCTAACACTTAAGTGTAGAGGGAAATGTGCAAAAGGGGGGTGGCAATAAAATTTAAATAATTTTTTTCCTTACTTTATGACTCCAAAAAACGTTTGGACGATATATATTTTTATTTTATTTATGATTTTGACCCAAACTTAGCACGCAAGAGAAATTGTGAAATGGAAACACGTTTTTATCTTTACAAATAAACATGAAACCAAATATTTTCATAAACTCTTAAAAAAATAAAGAAATAGAATATGTTTTTATATTAAAAGCAGAAGAAATAGAATGATTTCCAAAATAAGGTAAAATAAATTGGGGAGAATTTTATGCATTATATCTTATTGGATACACTTTGTTGCGTCTCAATAATAAGATCGTCCATTTGAGTATCCCTTTCAATACATTTGTAAACAGCTATGTAGTAACAATGCGCCGTACTAAATATGAATCATAAAAAAAAATATAATAAAAACACTTATTCTTTACTAAGAAAATGATGTTACATGCGTGCAATCATAATTTACGAAAAAAGGTTGCCTCGATATCTCAACAAAGATGAAGAAAAGATACGGAAATATGGGTATTAACAAGGCTTAGGACTTGTTAAAGGCTGGTATGACTGATCACTTTATACGCGTGTAACATTCAAATCAGTCCCCTAGAAATTGAACCCAGGACCTCCAGCACAGATGCCAAACACGCTCACCACTGCACTACTGTGAATACCAATGAATAACTTTAATGATTGTAATACTAATTGAATGTTTTTTTTTGTTGCAGAATACCAGATTACTTCGAAAATTGCTCTGCACACTCATCACGACAACATCGATCCTAATTGACAAAAAGTGATGCTGATAAAAAATAAACTCATTACAAGTTTTTCGATTTCAAAAAATAAAAATAATATGAAATGAAAAACGAGTGTTATAAATTTTGTAAAGATAAAGCATTTTAATTAAAAAATGGGTTTTTATCATATTCCTCTAAAAATAATTATTTAAAACTTCTCAAGCCATTTACTTTTTTAATTAGCAAAGTTTTTTATGTGACTCGCGTAAACATGACAAGGCTAAGTAAAAATAACAATCAGCGTAAACCTACTCCTTAAAAAGATTAAAATGATTCCTCTTAAGGGTTGAACAGTTCTAAAATAAAGCTTTAATCCCAAGTGAGAAATATGACGGGAACCGTGGGGTGGGTGGACCTCAGCACCCCTTCCCCCGACCATACCTCCCTGGGACTCGGGTTCCTAGAAACAAGCACCACCCCAACATCAAACGCCACCAAGGATGATATAATAGATAACAAATTCGTCCAAGTCATCTTTTGCCTTCTGTATACCCTGATCTTCGTCGTTGGTGTCTTCGGAAATGTTCTAGTTTGCTATGTGGTTTTCCGAAACAGGGCGATGCAAACTGTTACCAATCTGTTCATCACCAATCTTGCCCTCTCCGATATACTATTGTGTCTGTTAGCTGTGCCGTTTACTCCTCTGTACACGTTCTTAGGAAGATGGATCTTCGGCAGATTACTCTGCCACGTCATGCCCTACGCTCAAGGATGCAGCGTATATATCTCCACTCTCACCCTGACTTCCATCGCCATAGACAGGTTCTTTGTCATCATCTACCCATTCCACCCGAGAATGAGGCTGACCACCTGCATCTGGATAATAGTTTCCATATGGATGTTTTCCTTGATGGTGACATTCCCTTACGGTTATTTTATGGAACTCGAATGTGACCATCTCACCAACACCACCTTCTGCGAAGAAGCTTGGCCTTCAGAAAAATCTAGAAAGATTTTCGGAGCTATGACAACAACAATGCAGTTCCTCTTGCCTTTCCTCATAATCGCTTTCTGCTACACGTGCGTATGCCTAAAGCTTAATGACCGGGCCAAAGCTAAACCAGGATCTAAAAACACTAAAAAGGAAGAGGCTGACAGAGATAGAAAGAGGAGAACAAATCGGATGCTGATAGCGATGGTGGGGATATTTGGCGTTTCATGGCTTCCCTTAAACCTCATCAACGTATTCTACGATTTTTACATACCAACTGTCAATTGGTCTCTTTACTTCCTATGTTTTTTTGTAGCTCATTCGGTGGGCATGTCTTCTACGTGTTACAATCCATTTTTGTACGCGTGGCTGAACGAGAATTTCCGTAAGGAGTTTAAGCAAGTGCTCCCGTGTTTCGACCCTTCCTCTATGTGGAGGGGAAACACGCAGACCGGAAGAACTGGCGGATACAACAGATCCGAGAAGACATGCAACGGAAACAATGAGACGATACAGGAGAGCTTACTACCATCCTCCATACACAGGGTGCCGTCGGTCAAAGTAGGGGGAGAAAGGAAGGAGAGCAGGGTGGAGGTGGAGCAAGTGGTGTTGGCAGTCAGCGCCTCCTATACTCCTCACGGAGAAGCCGTTAGACTTCATCTCATCAGTGAAGTTACGCCAGCTTGCCACAACATGACTTTGAAATCACCGCCACCTATCGTCTAAATTAGGATACGGTAAGTTCAACATATCTTTAAAAAATTTATTTATTGGCTTATAACCCGTCAAGAATGTGGGTATTTTTTTAAACTTTTCTTTTTTTCTTGATAAGATTAAAATATTAACAATCATATTCGGTGTCAATAAAAAATAAAAAGGTAAGTACCATAGAAAAATTAGCTCGACGTTCGATTGTGAAACTGGCGACCGGGTTTGATTCCTGCCTATCACAAAATTAATTCAAGAAATATTCATTTCTAATTAGTCTGGGTGTTTGCGTTGCATTTTTTGCAGGTACTTTTCCTGCTTTTACTACCCTACTAGCTAACAAGCTTCTGAACTTTGCAGATATATTATACTTAAAAAAAATAGTACAAAATCAATTGCTATAAAAATCTAAAGTTCAACTAGTTGTTTTTTTATGTATGACGACACTGTATTGACAAAACGCATGTTATATTTGATTTTGAGTTTGTAATTATTGTCCAATTTAAAATACATTTACCAAGCCCACTTGTAATTCAGATTTTGGATATTGTGAAGTTAAACAAAGTATTTTATTTTTTTCGTTTTGAAAATTGATTTATTTTTTTCTCTTAGTAAAGGAAATCTTTCATCTTTTCCAATAAATTTCACTATCTCCAATAATTTTGTACATTATCCCTCTTGAAAAATAATAGTTTCTACAGCGTGGGCATTCACAAGGTTCTTCATTGATATTCATTGACTTATAAATTACTTTGCAATATTTCTGATGAATTTATAGGGTTACGTTACAACTTTACATATTGATTGAATATTGGCAAACTCGAGATGTACTTGGACGTATATTTTTCAGATAGAATAAATTTAAAAATAGAGTTAACTTTTTCGATCTGTTCTAATCTTTTGTTATTAATGACTTCACAAGATGTTGAAATTTATATTAATCATTGTATGTATTTGGAATATAACCTAAATTTTAGAATATAGGAAAAATAAATATAAATAATAAAAAAAATATTTTGACATAAATTTTTTGTTAAAAACTCCAGTACTTAAAAATTCATCAATTATAACCTACATGACAAGTCAGTTTATTGATTTGGCATCAACATTGTAGAATATCATGATGAATATACCATAATAATAAAACACTTGAAGTAAATTTGAGTTAATTAATTTACATATGACTAGTTTCAAGAACTAAAGAACTACAGTTGTTCTCATCAACGGTTTTTTTCACTTGTTGATGAAAAGATTTGTATTTTTCAAAACTAATCAAGTTCACATTTAAAAAAAACTGTGGTCTCAGTGGTCTCATACATAAACATGATTAGTCTTAATTGTTTTTATTAGTACAGAGAATAATATTTTAAATAGAAGATAAAAAAATATATAATCCAATATTAATTTATATTTCTGTATTTTTTTCTTACATTTTTAAAATTTAATTCAAAATTACTGAAGACTTCCCAAAATTTCAATTGAATTAAGTTCGTTAAATGAGCATTTTTCGTCATTAGATTTTACATTTTGTAAAATGTTTTACTTATTGAACTTTTTCTTTAGTATCACTGTCATTACTCTATTTTGCATGAGTTGCAACGTCTAGCGATAGACCTTATTTACTTAATACTGTAGCACAATAGTAATTAATATCATCATGCAGAAATTACTCTATATTTTTACACTTTTCAAATTTAAAAAAAAAAATTGTAGTTTTAATGCTACTTATACCCAAATAGGAATTAAACCTCTGACTTAGCTTTTATGAATGATGTTTTTTTCAAAATAAAATATTAAAAATATCACAGCGAATAGCATTTTATGAAAAAAGCGCCTTTTAAATAATACAAGTTTTATTTTATATTCAAAGTTACATTTTTCAATCAAAACGGATTAAATAAGTCGAATCAAATCAATACAAACACAAAAATACACCCTAGGTACGTGTAACTAAGATTATGAGATTATGCACAGAAAGCTTCTTTGGAGAGCTTTTCTAACGAATCTACCAATAGGTTTTTCTATGTAATCGTATTCGGGCACCGCAAAGGATACTTTGGTTCGCAGATGTGGTATGCGGTGTGAAACCAGAGCAACTTTGTTAATCTAATAGAATCGCTAGTTCGTTTTCAAAACAAAATCTTAATGGCATCGTCTCTGAATAGAACTTCGATTAATTTATATAAGAAAATAAAAACTTAAATTTTTTTCTACATTTATTTTATTTGACCAGTGACTGAATTTTGCCATTACAATCAAACTAATGGGAGGATACCAATAAAATTATGAAATATTTTTTATTTCAAGTTATTCCAGTAAAATCCCAGATCTATAAATTTATGTTAATTGATTCGACTGTTATAATGTGGAAATATTGATTCATTGTTGGTCACAATATAATTAAAGACAAATATTCATTTACTATGCAAGATTTAAATTTAATATTCTTTATCTTTACTTCAATAATTTCTTTAGGAATAAAATAACAAGTATATAGTTTTTCCACATACATTATATTTGACCAGTTTTCAGGGTTTCTTTGTTACTGATATCATCAGACTTGTGGGAAGCTAGACAAAATATTGTGTGATATAGCAGGGGTTGAAAACCATGATTGTATATAATGTTTCGGAGAATCTAAATTTATATGAAAGGAATTTTAAAATAAGAGAAAAAGATTTTTGAACCTCAATTAAAATAGTAATGTGTGTATTTGGAACTGTTGATTGACAACTTCTTATTTTTTTTGAAAAATGTGCAATAGGATTTATTAACCAATGGTTTCAAATTTACCCATATGATATTTTAATTTACATACAAAAATCTTTATCTTATAGTAAAAATTATATAAAATACTTCTAACAACCCTTACCATGGCATTTATTTATATTTCACCACTTTAATATGATTATAATTAACTACGTCAATTCATTAAATTTAAATGGTTTTCTAAAAAACATATCATAAACACATAACATAAACATAATTTTATCTAACATAACGCAATTCTATACTCCAATCTAATGTCGGTTACGAAGAAACCAAATTAAATGTGAAAAAACATATAATTGTTATTTTACAATATTTTATTATATGAAATGCAGTTCCACCGGACAAATACAAATTGTCAGTACAAAACATAAAAAAATCTATTTCATTTTAATTTATATTGTTTGACTACAGTTTGTTGATCCCCTTGTCCAAAGCGATTTTTTCCTTTGAAATTGAAAAACTGCTACACGATTTGGTACCATAAATCGCTTGCCAGATTGATTGATACCCGTTTTTATAAAGTGAAATTCGGATAAAGATTTGGTTGAGTCGGGGTGAATTTAACTATCTACATCAATTTTAATTAAATTTATATTTATAGACCCTAGACTGGATTGGCCTAGTGTGAATGACACTCTGCATAACTATTACTACTACTATCATCGCGCCGTTTCTGCAGGGGTAGGCAGAGGATGAAACGCCACTGTAGCTAAACTGAATATTTACGTCATTTCATTACGTAATTAAGTGAATGTCCATTTGACAAATTAATATCGTCTTAATGATCACGGTAAAAATGTTCGTCGGCAAAATGTTCGTTGGCATAATGCCTGTCGGCGAGATGTCAGTCGAAGAAATGTCCGTTGTAAAAATTTCCTTCGACATAATATCAATTGGCGAAATATCCGTCAGTGAAATGTCCATAGGTGAAATGACCATCACCAAAATGTCCGTCGGCAGAGGGTTGAACGCCTTTGTAGCTGAAATGATTATATGCGTAATTTCATTCCGTCAAATGTTTATTAAATGAAATACATATGTTTGACCATCGTCTAAATTCTTAGTGTTCGTTGGAAAAATTGCCTTCGGTAAAATTTCCGTCCGCCAAATGTCCGTTGGCAAAATGCCTGTCGGCAAAATGTTCGTCGACGAAATGTCCGTTATAAAAAATTCCTTCATCAAAATATCAATTGGCAAAATGTCCGTCAATGAATTCTCCATCGGTGAAATGACCATCACCGAAATGTCCGTCTACAAAATGTTTCTCGATTAGACTTCTGGCTACACGAGAACGTGTTGTTCAAAACACTTACCAGATCTTTTAAACACAACTATTTGAAGATAAACTGAAAATTTATAATATTTGAGTAAAATAATCGTTCAAATTGAAATGTTATTTAAAATTTTAAATCTTTTTTACAATTTTTAATAATTTCGTTAATTCAATGTTATCGAATTTTCAAGATCACTAAATAAAATTCAATAAATGACACAAAAAGCGGTTTAAATAATTAAGAAGTCTCATTTCACGAACAGTGTTTGAAGTTGGTAGAGAAAAAAAATATAATTCAAACAAAAAGAGCACATTGTTTCCATTTTATGGAAAATGCATAACCTGAAAAAACTTTTCAGTTTTCAGCCATTCGCTAACTAAGTAAACGAATGGTTGGCTGAAAATTTCCCGAGGGTCATTTATTTCATATTTTCATTGTTAAAATATATCGGGTGAGTATTTTTCGGGTCGAGTCAAATGATATTGTAAATGGAAGCGCTCTGCAAAACGTTTAAAACATTGATTCATTTTAAAGAGAATTTAAACTAACTAACCATCACGTCGTTTCTCGCAGAGGTAGGCAGAGTGAATAGAACGCCACACCGATTTGCCTTTGCAAACAATCTTTGCCAGATTTTTTAAAAATCTTTCTCTTCTACTTTCATACATTTTGTCATACATGGCCGCCGATTATTGCTGATTTTGACTTGACTAGTAACAAGTATATGAAATTTAGAACATTTTAAGTGTGTCCAAATACTTAATCATAAAATCTGGATTTTCTCCAATTACATGAGTTATTTTCATATTATTTTTTGAAATCTTATCAAAGATGAAGAAGAATATTAAATGAATAGTCAAATTAAAAGCTTAAATAATAAAAATGAAAATGATATTTTCTGGCGTTTCTCATTTGTGTGATTATAATCCAGGATTCCGACCTCACATACTAAAAAAAGGGTTTCTGCTCAGTAAAAAGCTTCTTTTCATCTCACCAATAGATGTCTCTAGTGAAGTTCTAGTGATTCAAGAACAATGTTTCTGAATTGGTTCATATATATAGAACTACCATGAATTTGAGTAGTGTGGTTTTCAATAATGGGTAGAATTGGTGAATGTTACACTTAAACCAGCCTATGACAGTCGTCAGCCCCGTAAATGCTTAGACTTCCGTATTCTTCTTCATTTTTGATGAGATGTCAAAAAATAATAACTACATGAAATACTTACATCATGCTAAGTTTTATCTCGATCTACCTCTACTTCTATTTTCAGCCACATTTGCCTTATAAATTTATTACTCTTTCTTCACTCATTTGTTCCACGTGCCGAAAACAATTTAAACACACCCATCATAATTTTATCGATATCGCTTGTCTAAACCTTGCAATCTTGCAGTATCTCAACTTTAGAACATTAATCATAATATATTGTTTTGTTGCACGCTGAATTTGCATTTCACCTACATTCAGTCTACTTAATTTTTATTTTTTTTGGATATTTATCTTATGAACTAAGAAAATATAACACCAGTCTGATGATGTCGGTAACGATGAAACCCGGTCGCTGGTCAAATAAAATTAAAGTGAAAAAGCTAAAAATATTGGTTTTAATCTAATAATATAATAAGAAAATATCGTTTACACATTTTTTCAAGCCCTTTAAATGAGGTGCGTCAAATGAGTCAAAAAACATGTTGAAATAAACTGATTTTTTTTCAATTTCCAAAACCTTTGTTCCGTATCATAACTTTACTACACCTTCGGGGCAGGTTGTCAATAATAAGGATATGTTATTATCCAGGAAGAGTGTATTCCAACCCATATGCGGCCTAGAGACGGCAATACAATCTCGTGAATTATTATGAAAACGAGAGAATAAAATCAAGCGAAACGAAATAATGAAAAAATCTCCCGCGATACGACTACTTGACCTTCACATAAAATCTAATGATATCAAGTTTGTTATGTTTGTTATTACACCTTTACACGCGCCTGTGATGGGTGACTTTTACGCTTTGATAATCAAAACGTAAAAACGTGATTTTACAACCAGAAAAAATAGAAAAAATCAAACTCGAGGTTTTTTCTTGTATAAAAAAGAACTTTTTATGATATACACTGAAATTTGAATTTATATTGCAGTTTTCAGGTAGACTAAAGCGTTCCGGGCTTAACAAGACTATAAATAAGCGAGCAGCTCTCACTCACTTTGCGTTATTCAAATGCTATTAGTAATATTATTTTGTAACTTCAGAATAATAAAACATTTTGAACACTCATTTTAATTATCAGGGAAAAATCTCCCTTCGTTGGAAAATTTTTAGTGCCTCGTTGTTGTGGTTAAAATCTCAGTACAGGGATGAAATTTCGTGCCTGAATAGGCTATGGTAGTTTTAATTAAAAAAATAGGGGGTTTGCGTTTCCAAAAATAAATTAAAGTGAGACCACAATAAATAAATTCTGTATTTATATATATATATATATATAAATATATATATATATATATATATATATATATATATATATATATATATATATATATATATATATATATATATATATATATATATATATATATATATATATATATATATATATATATATATATATATATATATATATATATATATATATATATATATATATATATATATATATATATATATATATATATATATATATATATATATATATATATATATATATATATATATATATATATATATATATATATATATATATATATATATATATATATATATATATATATTTATCTCAATTTTTTTTTTCGTATGCGTTAAGATCTAAATACATATTTTTTCTTAATAATGATGAATTTTAAGAAGTATAAAAAGAAAAATATATTTTTTCGTATTTTAATGAGCTATAAGTTATTTTTTTATAAATTAAAACAACTTTGTTTTTACCATTTTTTTATCATTTTTCAATTAAATTTAAGTAACAGTCCTATTTTTGATATTTTTCCAATTTCTGTTCCTAAAAATTCCGCACAGTAGGTTTTTGTGTGTGTTCTCCACTTTACGTATGCGTGCGCGGCTTCATACTGTTTTTGGGTTATTCCATTAGTTGTTATTTGGGGTTGCTATGCAATGCAAAATATAATAAAAATAACATTTAGGATTTTTTACTGAGTGTGTGGAAGTTTTTGGTAAGGGAATGTAATTAATATTAAGTATTTTAACGTTTTTAATGTTTTAGAATTTAATAAACCCTGATAATGACAAGGTGTTTGTCAAAACCGGTAGGTCAAAGTGTACTAATATTAAAAAGTGGTTAAAACAAAGTTGTTTAATTTTATAAAGTTTATAAATGTGCCTCTAAGTGTCTGCGAAAAACATTTAAGAAAATATAAGATTTTTCTGCGTCGTAATAATATAAGCAAAATAAAAAATATATAAGTGTACTTTAAAAATAAATTTGTCGCGTAAGCTTTCAATATGACAGAGAATATTTGACAACTGATGATAAAAAGGAGACGTTCTCAGTCAAATTCAATATTGACAAAAATAAACAGCAATTTCAGTGGAGGTTCCTCTGTCGTTTAGCATAACTGAGTTTTCCACCTGCTTTATACAAAGGAATGTGGTTGTGCTACTACACTACTTGGCCATTCTATGTTTGTTTTCTTCAAAATGAAATTTTCCTTTTTGTAACACATTTTCTGGAACGCCCTCTAAATCCTGACCCTTAACAAAATATCAACACTGCAAAAATTCAAATATATATATTTTCCTGAAAATTTGCCGTTGGCATTTGGGATATTTTAACACATTTTGATATCTCAACATAGATAAAGAAGAATATAAAAAATCTGTGTATTTACAGGGACTAAGACCTGTCATAGGCTGGTTAATTGATAATTTTATTCCCGTGTACTTTATTTATGTGTATTTTATATTTATAATGTGTATTTTATTCACCATTCTACCCATGAATGAAAACCAAACTACTCAATTTATTAGAACTCTTACATATATTCCAAATCTATTTCTACTTCTACTACCAATACGCTGTTTTGTCTGCAGGGGTAGGCAGAGAGGATGAAACGCCAAACTCTTTTGTCCTGACATACGCTCCCAGCTTCTTTCACATCCTTACATCTAGTCATATGTATATTATGTATCTCATGATGCTTTATGTTTGAGTTCACAAACATGGGAGCCATCTATGGTTAGTTTGAGGAAGCTTTCATTTTACGGAAACCTTTTATTTGGATGTTTGTAAGATTCTAATCGGATTATTTTATAAACTGATTAAAAAAAATTTGCAGCTCACAATTTGACTAGATTAGTTTATTGACAACATTTTTGCGTTTTTGGGTTCAACACATTCATATTTTTCTACATCAATGTTGAGATGTCGAAATGAAAGAAATAACTCTTGTGTAAATGTGGAGAAACCTATATTTGTGAACATACCCAAAAATGTTGTGATTATTTTCAAACGTTAACTTTTCACGTTTTTACTCTCAAAACATATATACATTAGAAGTGTTTAGTTAAAACAAGCTAGTACGAGTAGAATAATGCAGTCCTGAGCGCCCTAGTCATTTCTGCTTTACTCTTTTTCCTCTCCTATCTGAATTTAGTATTCCGACGAATTTGAAGGAACTAACTAACTAACTTACTAACTAACCATCACGCCGCTTCCCCGCAGGGGTAGGCAGAGAGAATAGAGCGCCACACCACTCTGTCCTTGCAAACATTCTTCGCCTCCTCCACATTCATGCATCTCCTCATACATACCCGCCGATACCATTTGGCATACCTGATCGTGCCATGTTTTTCTCGGTCTTCCTCTGCTTCTTTTCCCACAAACATTCGCCTCATAAATTTGTTTTACCGTTCTTTCCTCACTCATTCGTTCCACATGTCCAAACCATCTCAACACACCTTTCTTAATTTTATCGATAATGTTTATCTCAGCTTTGCATTCCTTCCTTATTTCACTATTCGCACATCTATCATACATCGTTTTGTCGCACATTCTTCTGAGAGATCGCATTTCGACTGCGTTCAGTCTACTTTCATCCTTCTTTTGCCAACTCCATGTTTCACTTCCATACATTTGAGTTGGAACCAGGACTCCGTTGTGCACTTACAGTTTAGCTTCCGCTGATAGGTTTTTATTTGCTATAGGTTTTATTTTTTTTGAAGGGCTAACATATTATCCAAGTGTTTTTCAGAAATTCACGAAATTTAAAAACAAAAAAAAATTCAAATAAGTAATTTTTTATCAAAGCTTATTTTTATATTTTTCATCCACTTACAAAGTCGTTGAATTCATAGAAAACTTAAAATGATGAAGAGATTTATTATTTTGGAGATATTTTTGACGTAAAAATGTTGTGAAAGTAACTTTGAAGATTACATAACTTTTGGTGACATATCGGAAAATATCGTAAGCGCCCAATATTTTTTTTTTTACAATTGTTTATGTTAATAAAAAAATTACAATAATATACCCTCACTGCGTTTTCCTGTGCTGAGGACACATTATATTTTAAAATGTGAGTTTAGTATTTTAGTTTTTTATTAAACTTTATTAATATAAATCTGTTTATGACATGTTATCAAATACGACATGGCTAAACTGAACGATCTAATTCAGATATATCCAACTATATCAAACGTCTATGAGTAGCTCTTCTATACGTCGTTTTGTTATTTATTGACTTTAAAAATAATGGATGCAGGTTATACTACTGAAAAAAATTATATAAAGTGTCGTATTATTTTTTGACATCTCATCAAAGGTGAAGAAGAATATGGAAGTCTGGGCATTTACAAGGCTGACGACCGTCATAGGCTGGTTTGAGTGATCAATTGACACACGTGTAACATTCACTAATTCTACCCATTATTGACAACCACACTACTCAAATTCTTGGAAGTTCTATATATATGAACCAATTTAGAAACCTTGTTCTTGAATCACTAGAACTTCACTAGAGACATCTATTGGTGAGATGTAAAGAAGCTTTTTACTAAGCAGAAACTCTTATATTAGTATGTGAGGTCCGAATCCTGCATTAAAATCACACAAATGAGAAACGCCAGAAAATACCTTTACATTCTTTCACCAGTATCACTTAAACCGGCCTATGACGGTCGTCAGCCCCGTAAATGCCCGGACTTCTATATTCTTCTTCATCTTTGATGAGATGTCAAAAAATAATATGAAAGTAACTCCTGTAATTGGAGATAATCCAGATTTATTGAACAAGTATTTGGACACACTCAAAATGTTGTATATAAAGTGTCGTTAATTTTTACTAATTCTTTTTAATTTAGAATGTTACGTATGCTTATATAAATCGATCGACGTATGCTTATATAAATTAACATTAATCTGGAAAAAAGGGAATGTACGAGGAATTCTGTGTATTTATTGAGAGTTTCTTTCTTAAATAAAATAATATTTTCCTGAATGTTGATTACGAGGGTTTGTCAGGAAAACGTAGTTTTTTCCCTTTTTTTTACTAGTGTGACGAATTTACCGATTTTATTTTCAAAGTCAATTTTCTACTCCGAAAAACAGTGTTATTTATTTTGTTTTGATGTGATACATCACTGTTTTTGAACAGTTTATATAAAATAAATGATAAATGAAAATCATATTAAAAACCGTTTAAATCGATGTCCTTAACAATGTTTTTTTTTACAGAATCGTCATTGTCAAACAAAATAATGACCTCTACATAATATTGGTGTCAACTTGATACGTTCCGTCTATCGTTTTAAATCGTAAAGATGGAAGTCTGATCATTCCGCGGCTGGCATTTGGTTGATTTAAGTGATAATTTTATGCACTTGTGTAACGTTCACCATTCTGCCCATTATTGAATATCTAAATTGCATGTAATTAAAAAAGTGGTGTTTATATATATATTTC